>NW_027190432.1:0-38733 GCF_040958095.1 Procambarus clarkii | reverse complement strand
AAGGAATGGTCGAACAAATGGTTGTTAGAGTTTAACCCAACCAAATGTAATGTAATGAAGATAGGTGTAGGGAGCAGGAGGCCAGATACAAGGTATCATCTGGGAGAGGAAATTCTTCAGGAGTCAGAGAAGGAAAAAGACTTGGGGGTTGATATCACGCCAGACCTGTCTCCTGCAGCACATATCAAGCGGATAACATCAGCGGCATATGCCAGGCTGGCCAACATACGAACGGCATTCAGAAACTTGTGTAAAGAATCATTCAGAACTTTGTATACCACATATGTCAGGCCAATCCTGGAGTATGCAGCCCCAGCATGGAGTCCATATCTAGTCAAGGATAAGACTAAACTGGAAAAGGTTCAAAGGTTTGCCACCAGACTAGTACCCGAGCTGAGAGGTATGAGCTACGAGGAGAGACTACGGGAATTAAACCTCACTTCGCTGGAAGACAGAAGAGTTAGGGGGGACATGATCACCACATTCAAGATTCTGAAGGGGAGTGATAGGGTAGATAAAGACAGTCTATTTAACACAAGGGGAACACGCACAAGGGGACACAGGTGGAAACTGAGTGCCCAAATGAGCCACAGAGATATTAGAAAGAACTTTTTTAGTGTCAGAGTGGTTGACAAATGGAATGCATTAGGGGGTGATGTGGTGGAGGCTCACTCCATACACAGTTTCAAGTGTAGATATGACAGAGCCCGATAGGCTCAGGAATCTGTACACCTGTTGATTGACGGTTGAGAGGCGGGAACCAAAGAGCCAGAGCTCAACCCCCGCAAACACAACAACTAGGTGAGTACACACACACACACACACACACACACACACACACACACACACACACACACACACACACACACACACACACACACACACACACACACACACACACACACACACACACACACACACACACACACACACCACACACACACACACACACACACACACACACACACACACACACACACACACACACACACACACACACACCACACACACACACACACACTATGTTTCGAGAAGCAACAAAAGAATCCATGGTATAATAGGGGCATGTATGGAAGCGAAGAAACTGAACAAGAAGGCGTGGAGGAACTTCCGGAATAACAGAACACCAGAAAGCAGGGAGAGATACCAGAGAACCAGGAATGAGTACGTCAGGGTGAGAAGAGAAGCAGAGAAAATTTTTGAAAATGATATAGCAAACAAAGCCAAGACCGAACCAAAGCTACTCCACAGTCACATCAGAAGGAAAACAACAGTGAAAGAACAGGTATTGAAACTTAGAACAGGCGAGGACAGGTATACAGAGAATGACAGAGGTGTGTGAGGAACTCAACAAGAGGTTCCAGGAGGTCTTCACAATAGAACAGGGTGAGGTCACTGTGCTAGGAGAAAGGGAGGTAAACCAGGCGGCCTTGGAGGAGTTCGAAATTACGAGAGAGGAGGTCAAGAGACACCTGCTGGATCTGGATGTTAGAAAGGCGGTTGGTCCAGATGGGATCTCACCATGGGTACTGAAAGAGTGTGCAGAGGCACTTTGCTTGCCACTCTCCATAGTGTATAGTAAATCACTAGAGACGGGAGACCTACCAGAAATATGGAAGACGGCGAATGTGGTCCCAATATACAAAAAGGGCGACAGACAAGAGGCACTGAACTACAGGCCAGTGTCCTTGACTTGTATACCATGCAAGGTGATGGAGAAGATCGTGAGAAAAAACCTGGTAACACATCTGGAGAGATGGGACTTCGTGACAAATCGCCAACATGGATTCAGGGAGGGTAAATCTTGCCTTACAGGCTTGATAGAATTCTACGATCAGGTGACACAGATTAAGCAAGAAAGAGAGGGCTGGGCGGACTGCATTTTCTTGGATTGTCGGAAAGCCTTTGACACAGTACCGCATAAGAGGCTGGTACATAAGCTGGAGAGACAGGCAGGTGTAGCTGGTAAGGTGCTCCAGTGGATAAGGGAGTATCTAAGCAATAGGAAGCAGAGAGTTACGGTGAGGGGTGAGACCTCCGATTGGCGTGAAGTCACCAGTGGAGTCCCACAGGGCTCTGTACTCGGTCCTATCGTGTTTCTGATATATGTAAATGATCTCCCGGAGGGTATCGATTCATTTCTCTCAATGTTTGCGGACGATGCTAAAATTATGAGAAGGATTAAAACAGAAGAGGACTGTTTGAGGCTTCAAGAAGACCTAGACAAGCTGAAGGAATGGTCGAACAAATGGTTGTTAGAGTTTAACCCAACCAAATGTAATGTAATGAAGATAGGTGTAGGGAGCAGGAGGCCAGATACAAGGTATCATCTGGGAGAGGAAATTCTTCAGGAGTCAGAGAAGGAAAAAGACTTGGGGGTTGATATCACGCCAGACCTGTCTCCTGCAGCACATATCAAGCGGATAACATCAGCGGCATATGCCAGGCTGGCCAACATACGAACGGCATTCAGAAACTTGTGTAAAGAATCATTCAGAACTTTGTATACCACATATGTCAGGCCAATCCTGGAGTATGCAGCCCCAGCATGGAGTCCATATCTAGTCAAGGATAAGACTAAACTGGAAAAGGTTCAAAGGTTTGCCACCAGACTAGTACCCGAGCTGAGAGGTATGAGCTACGAGGAGAGACTACGGGAATTAAACCTCACTTCGCTGGAAGACAGAAGAGTTAGGGGGGACATGATCACCACATTCAAGATTCTGAAGGGAGTGATAGGGTAGATAAAGACAGTCTATTTAACACAAGGGGAACACGCACAAGGGGACACAGGTGGAAACTGAGTGCCCAAATGAGCCACAGAGATATTAGAAAGAACTTTTTTAGTGTCAGAGTGGTTGACAAATGGAATGCATTAGGGGGTGATGTGGTGGAGGCTCACTCCATACACAGTTTCAAGTGTAGATATGACAGAGCCCGATAGGCTCAGGAATCTGTACACCTGTTGATTGACGGTTGAGAGGCGGGACCAAAGAGCCAGAGCTCAACCCCCGCAAACACAACAACTAGGTGAGTACACACACACACACACACACACACACACACACACACACACACACACACACACACACACACACACACACACACACACACACACACACACACACACACACACACCACACACACACACACACACACACACACACACACACACACACACACACACACACACACACACACACACACACACACAATATGTTTCGAGAAGCAACAAAAGAATCCATGGTATAATAGGGCATGTATGGAAGCGAAGAAACTGAACAAGAAGGCGTGGAGGAACTTCCGGAATAACAGAACACCAGAAAGCAGGGAGAGATACCAGAGAACCAGGAATGAGTACGTCAGGGTGAGAAGAGAAGCAGAGAAAATTTTTGAAAATGATATAGCAAACAAAGCCAAGACCGAACCAAAGCTACTCCACAGTCACATCAGAAGGAAAACAACAGTGAAAGAACAGGTATTGAAACTTAGAACAGGCGAGGACAGGTATACAGAGAATGACAGAGGTGTGTGAGGAACTCAACAAGAGGTTCCAGGAGGTCTTCACAATAGAACAGGGTGAGGTCACTGTGCTAGGAGAAAGGGAGGTAAACCAGGCGGCCTTGGAGGAGTTCGAAATTACGAGAGAGGAGGTCAAGAGACACCTGCTGGATCTGGATGTTAGAAAGGCGGTTGGTCCAGATGGGATCTCACCATGGGTACTGAAAGAGTGTGCAGAGGCACTTTGCTTGCCACTCTCCATAGTGTATAGTAAATCACTAGAGACGGGAGACCTACCAGAAATATGGAAGACGGCGAATGTGGTCCCAATATACAAAAAGGGCGACAGACAAGAGGCACTGAACTACAGGCCAGTGTCCTTGACTTGTATACCATGCAAGGTGATGGAGAAGATCGTGAGAAAAAACCTGGTAACACATCTGGAGAGATGGGACTTCGTGACAAATCGCCAACATGGATTCAGGGAGGGTAAATCTTGCCTTACAGGCTTGATAGAATTCTACGATCAGGTGACACAGATTAAGCAAGAAAGAGAGGGCTGGGCGGACTGCATTTTCTTGGATTGTCGGAAAGCCTTTGACACAGTACCGCATAAGAGGCTGGTACATAAGCTGGAGAGACAGGCAGGTGTAGCTGGTAAGGTGCTCCAGTGGATAAGGGAGTATCTAAGCAATAGGAAGCAGAGAGTTACGGTGAGGGGTGAGACCTCCGATTGGCGTGAAGTCACCAGTGGAGTCCCACAGGGCTCTGTACTCGGTCCTATCGTGTTTCTGATATATGTAAATGATCTCCCGGAGGGTATCGATTCATTTCTCTCAATGTTTGCGGACGATGCTAAAATTATGAGAAGGATTAAAACAGAAGAGGACTGTTTGAGGCTTCAAGAAGACCTAGACAAGCTGAAGGAATGGTCGAACAAATGGTTGTTAGAGTTTAACCCAACCAAATGTAATGTAATGAAGATAGGTGTAGGGAGCAGGAGGCCAGATACAAGGTATCATCTGGGAGAGGAAATTCTTCAGGAGTCAGAGAAGGAAAAAGACTTGGGGGTTGATATCACGCCAGACCTGTCTCCTGCAGCACATATCAAGCGGATAACATCAGCGGCATATGCCAGGCTGGCCAACATACGAACGGCATTCAGAAACTTGTGTAAAGAATCATTCAGAACTTTGTATACCACATATGTCAGGCCAATCCTGGAGTATGCAGCCCCAGCATGGAGTCCATATCTAGTCAAGGATAAGACTAAACTGGAAAAGGTTCAAAGGTTTGCCACCAGACTAGTACCCGAGCTGAGAGGTATGAGCTACGAGGAGAGACTACGGGAATTAAACCTCACTTCGCTGGAAGACAGAAGAGTTAGGGGGGACATGATCACCACATTCAAGATTCTGAAGGGGAGTGATAGGGTAGATAAAGACAGTCTATTTAACACAAGGGGAACACGCACAAGGGGACACAGGTGGAAACTGAGTGCCCAAATGAGCCACAGAGATATTAGAAAGAACTTTTTTAGTGTCAGAGTGGTTGACAAATGGAATGCATTAGGGGGTGATGTGGTGGAGGCTCACTCCATACACAGTTTCAAGTGTAGATATGACAGAGCCCGATAGGCTCAGGAATCTGTACACCTGTTGATTGACGGTTGAGAGGCGGGACCAAAGAGCCAGAGCTCAACCCCCGCAAACACAACAACTAGGTGAGTACACACACACACACACACACACACACACACACACACACACACACACACACACACACACACACACACACACACACACACACACACACACACACACACACACACACACACACACACACACACACACACACACACACACACACACACACACACACACACACACACACACACACACACACACACACACACACACACACACACACACACACACACACACACACACACACACACACACACACACACACACACACACACACACACACACACACACACACACACACACACACACACACACACACACACACACACACACACACACACACACACACACACACACACACACAACACACACACACACACACACACACACACACACACACACACACACACACACACACACACACACACACACACACACACACACACACACACACACACACACACACACACACACACACACACACACACACACACACACACACACACACACACACACACACACACACACACACACACACACACACACACACACACACACACACACACACACACACACACACACACACACACACACACA
The DNA here is from genome assembly GCF_040958095.1 of Procambarus clarkii. NCBI lineage: Eukaryota > Metazoa > Arthropoda > Malacostraca > Decapoda > Cambaridae > Procambarus > Procambarus clarkii. Next base: position 32,929 of record NW_027190432.1, on the reverse strand, counting down.
CACACACACACACACACACACACACACACACACAATATGTTTCGAGAAGCAACAAAAGAATCCATGGTATAATAGGGCATGTATGGAAGCGAAGAAACTGAACAAGAAGGCGTGGAGGAACTTCCGGAATAACAGAACACCAGAAAGCAGGGAGAGATACCAGAGAACCAGGAATGAGTACGTCAGGGTGAGAAGAGAAGCAGAGAAAATTTTTGAAAATGATATAGCAAACAAAGCCAAGACCGAACCAAAGCTACTCCACAGTCACATCAGAAGGAAAACAACAGTGAAAGAACAGGTATTGAAACTTAGAACAGGCGAGGACAGGTATACAGAGAATGACAGAGGTGTGTGAGGAACTCAACAAGAGGTTCCAGGAGGTCTTCACAATAGAACAGGGTGAGGTCACTGTGCTAGGAGAAAGGGAGGTAAACCAGGCGGCCTTGGAGGAGTTCGAAATTACGAGAGAGGAGGTCAAGAGACACCTGCTGGATCTGGATGTTAGAAAGGCGGTTGGTCCAGATGGGATCTCACCATGGGTACTGAAAGAGTGTGCAGAGGCACTTTGCTTGCCACTCTCCATAGTGTATAGTAAATCACTAGAGACGGGAGACCTACCAGAAATATGGAAGACGGCGAATGTGGTCCCAATATACAAAAAGGGCGACAGACAAGAGGCACTGAACTACAGGCCAGTGTCCTTGACTTGTATACCATGCAAGGTGATGGAGAAGATCGTGAGAAAAAAACTGGTAACACATCTGGAGAGATGGGACTTCGTGACAAATCGCCAACATGGATTCAGGGAGGGTAAATCTTGCCTTACAGGCTTGATAGAATTCTACGATCAGGTGACACAGATTAAGCAAGAAAGAGAGGGCTGGGCGGACTGCATTTTCTTGGATTGTCGGAAAGCCTTTGACACAGTACCGCATAAGAGGCTGGTACATAAGCTGGAGAGACAGGCAGGTGTAGCTGGTAAGGTGCTCCAGTGGATAAGGGAGTATCTAAGCAATAGGAAGCAGAGAGTTACGGTGAGGGGTGAGACCTCCGATTGGCGTGAAGTCACCAGTGGAGTCCCACAGGGCTCTGTACTCGGTCCTATCGTGTTTCTGATATATGTAAATGATCTCCCGGAGGGTATCGATTCATTTCTCTCAATGTTTGCGGACGATGCTAAAATTATGAGAAGGATTAAAACAGAAGAGGACTGTTTGAGGCTTCAAGAAGACCTAGACAAGCTGAAGGAATGGTCGAACAAATGGTTGTTAGAGTTTAACCCAACCAAATGTAATGTAATGAAGATAGGTGTAGGGAGCAGGAGGCCAGATACAAGGTATCATCTGGGAGAGGAAATTCTTCAGGAGTCAGAGAAGGAAAAAGACTTGGGGGTTGATATCACGCCAGACCTGTCTCCTGCAGCACATATCAAGCGGATAACATCAGCGGCATATGCCAGGCTGGCCAACATACGAACGGCATTCAGAAACTTGTGTAAAGAATCATTCAGAACTTTGTATACCACATATGTCAGGCCAATCCTGGAGTATGCAGCCCCAGCATGGAGTCCATATCTAGTCAAGGATAAGACTAAACTGGAAAAGGTTCAAAGGTTTGCCACCAGACTAGTACCCGAGCTGAGAGGTATGAGCTACGAGGAGAGACTACGGGAATTAAACCTCACTTCGCTGGAAGACAGAAGAGTTAGGGGGGACATGATCACCACATTCAAGATTCTGAAGGGGAGTGATAGGGTAGATAAAGACAGTCTATTTAACACAAGGGGAACACGCACAAGGGGACACAGGTGGAAACTGAGTGCCCAAATGAGCCACAGAGATATTAGAAAGAACTTTTTTAGTGTCAGAGTGGTTGACAAATGGAATGCATTAGGGGGTGATGTGGTGGAGGCTCACTCCATACACAGTTTCAAGTGTAGATATGACAGAGCCCGATAGGCTCAGGAATCTGTACACCTGTTGATTGACGGTTGAGAGGCGGGACCAAAGAGCCAGAGCTCAACCCCCGCAAACACAACAACTAGGTGAGTACACACACACACACACACACACACACACACACACACACACACACACACACACACACACACACACACACACACACACACACACACACACACACACACACACACACACACACACACACACACACACACACACACACACACACACACACACACACACACACACACACACACACACACACACACACACACACACACACACACACACACACACACACACACACACACACACACACACACACACACACACACACACACACACACACACACACACACACACACACACACACACACACACACACACACACACACACACACACACACACACACACACACACACACACACACACACACACACACACACACACACACACACACACACACACACACACACACACACACACACACACACACACACACACACACACACACACACACACACACACACACACACACACACACACACACACACACACACACAATATGTTTCGAGAAGCAACAAAAGAATCCATGGTATAATAGGGCATGTATGGAAGCGAAGAAACTGAACAAGAAGGCGTGGAGGAACTTCCGGAATAACAGAACACCAGAAAGCAGGGAGAGATACCAGAGAACCAGGAATGAGTACGTCAGGGTGAGAAGAGAAGCAGAGAAAATTTTTGAAAATGATATAGCAAACAAAGCCAAGACCGAACCAAAGCTACTCCACAGTCACATCAGAAGGAAAACAACAGTGAAAGAACAGGTATTGAAACTTAGAACAGGCGAGGACAGGTATACAGAGAATGACAGAGGTGTGTGAGGAACTCAACAAGAGGTTCCAGGAGGTCTTCACAATAGAACAGGGTGAGGTCACTGTGCTAGGAGAAAGGGAGGTAAACCAGGCGGCCTTGGAGGAGTTCGAAATTACGAGAGAGGAGGTCAAGAGACACCTGCTGGATCTGGATGTTAGAAAGGCGGTTGGTCCAGATGGGATCTCACCATGGGTACTGAAAGAGTGTGCAGAGGCACTTTGCTTGCCACTCTCCATAGTGTATAGTAAATCACTAGAGACGGGAGACCTACCAGAAATATGGAAGACGGCGAATGTGGTCCCAATATACAAAAAGGGCGACAGACAAGAGGCACTGAACTACAGGCCAGTGTCCTTGACTTGTATACCATGCAAGGTGATGGAGAAGATCGTGAGAAAAAACCTGGTAACACATCTGGAGAGATGGGACTTCGTGACAAATCGCCAACATGGATTCAGGGAGGGTAAATCTTGCCTTACAGGCTTGATAGAATTCTACGATCAGGTGACACAGATTAAGCAAGAAAGAGAGGGCTGGGCGGACTGCATTTTCTTGGATTGTCGGAAAGCCTTTGACACAGTACCGCATAAGAGGCTGGTACATAAGCTGGAGAGACAGGCAGGTGTAGCTGGTAAGGTGCTCCAGTGGATAAGGGAGTATCTAAGCAATAGGAAGCAGAGAGTTACGGTGAGGGGTGAGACCTCCGATTGGCGTGAAGTCACCAGTGGAGTCCCACAGGGCTCTGTACTCGGTCCTATCGTGTTTCTGATATATGTAAATGATCTCCCGGAGGGTATCGATTCATTTCTCTCAATGTTTGCGGACGATGCTAAAATTATGAGAAGGATTAAAACAGAAGAGGACTGTTTGAGGCTTCAAGAAGACCTAGACAAGCTGAAGGAATGGTCGAACAAATGGTTGTTAGAGTTTAACCCAACCAAATGTAATGTAATGAAGATAGGTGTAGGGAGCAGGAGGCCAGATACAAGGTATCATCTGGGAGAGGAAATTCTTCAGGAGTCAGAGAAGGAAAAAGACTTGGGGGTTGATATCACGCCAGACCTGTCTCCTGCAGCACATATCAAGCGGATAACATCAGCGGCATATGCCAGGCTGGCCAACATACGAACGGCATTCAGAAACTTGTGTAAAGAATCATTCAGAACTTTGTATACCACATATGTCAGGCCAATCCTGGAGTATGCAGCCCCAGCATGGAGTCCATATCTAGTCAAGGATAAGACTAAACTGGAAAAGGTTCAAAGGTTTGCCACCAGACTAGTACCCGAGCTGAGAGGTATGAGCTACGAGGAGAGACTACGGGAATTAAACCTCACTTCGCTGGAAGACAGAAGAGTTAGGGGGGACATGATCACCACATTCAAGATTCTGAAGGGGAGTGATAGGGTAGATAAAGACAGTCTATTTAACACAAGGGGAACACGCACAAGGGGACACAGGTGGAAACTGAGTGCCCAAATGAGCCACAGAGATATTAGAAAGAACTTTTTTAGTGTCAGAGTGGTTGACAAATGGAATGCATTAGGGGGTGATGTGGTGGAGGCTCACTCCATACACAGTTTCAAGTGTAGATATGACAGAGCCCGATAGGCTCAGGAATCTGTACACCTGTTGATTGACGGTTGAGAGGCGGGACCAAAGAGCCAGAGCTCAACCCCCGCAAACACAACAACTAGGTGAGTACACACACACACACACACACACACACACACACACACACACACACACACACACACACACACACACACACACACACACACACACACACACACACACACACACACACACACACACACACACACACACACACACACACACACACACACACACACACACACACACACACACACACACACACACACACACACACACACACACACACACACACACACACACACACACACACACACACACACACACACACACACACACACACACACACACACACACACACACACACACACACACACACACACACACACACACACACACACACACACACACACACACACACACACACACACACACACACACACACACACACACACACACACACACACACACACACACACACACACACACACACACACACACACACACACACACACACACACACACACACACACACACACAATATGTTTCGAGAAGCAACAAAAGAATCCATGGTATAATAGGGCATGTATGGAAGCGAAGAAACTGAACAAGAAGGCGTGGAGGAACTTCCGGAATAACAGAACACCAGAAAGCAGGGAGAGATACCAGAGAACCAGGAATGAGTACGTCAGGGTGAGAAGAGAAGCAGAGAAAATTTTTGAAAATGATATAGCAAACAAAGCCAAGACCGAACCAAAGCTACTCCACAGTCACATCAGAAGGAAAACAACAGTGAAAGAACAGGTATTGAAACTTAGAACAGGCGAGGACAGGTATACAGAGAATGACAGAGGTGTGTGAGGAACTCAACAAGAGGTTCCAGGAGGTCTTCACAATAGAACAGGGTGAGGTCACTGTGCTAGGAGAAAGGGAGGTAAACCAGGCGGCCTTGGAGGAGTTCGAAATTACGAGAGAGGAGGTCAAGAGACACCTGCTGGATCTGGATGTTAGAAAGGCGGTTGGTCCAGATGGGATCTCACCATGGGTACTGAAAGAGTGTGCAGAGGCACTTTGCTTGCCACTCTCCATAGTGTATAGTAAATCACTAGAGACGGGAGACCTACCAGAAATATGGAAGACGGCGAATGTGGTCCCAATATACAAAAAGGGCGACAGACAAGAGGCACTGAACTACAGGCCAGTGTCCTTGACTTGTATACCATGCAAGGTGATGGAGAAGATCGTGAGAAAAAAACTGGTAACACATCTGGAGAGATGGGACTTCGTGACAAATCGCCAACATGGATTCAGGGAGGGTAAATCTTGCCTTACAGGCTTGATAGAATTCTACGATCAGGTGACACAGATTAAGCAAGAAAGAGAGGGCTGGGCGGACTGCATTTTCTTGGATTGTCGGAAAGCCTTTGACACAGTACCGCATAAGAGGCTGGTACATAAGCTGGAGAGACAGGCAGGTGTAGCTGGTAAGGTGCTCCAGTGGATAAGGGAGTATCTAAGCAATAGGAAGCAGAGAGTTACGGTGAGGGGTGAGACCTCCGATTGGCGTGAAGTCACCAGTGGAGTCCCACAGGGCTCTGTACTCGGTCCTATCGTGTTTCTGATATATGTAAATGATCTCCCGGAGGGTATCGATTCATTTCTCTCAATGTTTGCGGACGATGCTAAAATTATGAGAAGGATTAAAACAGAAGAGGACTGTTTGAGGCTTCAAGAAGACCTAGACAAGCTGAAGGAATGGTCGAACAAATGGTTGTTAGAGTTTAACCCAACCAAATGTAATGTAATGAAGATAGGTGTAGGGAGCAGGAGGCCAGATACAAGGTATCATCTGGGAGAGGAAATTCTTCAGGAGTCAGAGAAGGAAAAAGACTTGGGGGTTGATATCACGCCAGACCTGTCTCCTGCAGCACATATCAAGCGGATAACATCAGCGGCATATGCCAGGCTGGCCAACATACGAACGGCATTCAGAAACTTGTGTAAAGAATCATTCAGAACTTTGTATACCACATATGTCAGGCCAATCCTGGAGTATGCAGCCCCAGCATGGAGTCCATATCTAGTCAAGGATAAGACTAAACTGGAAAAGGTTCAAAGGTTTGCCACCAGACTAGTACCCGAGCTGAGAGGTATGAGCTACGAGGAGAGACTACGGGAATTAAACCTCACTTCGCTGGAAGACAGAAGAGTTAGGGGGGACATGATCACCACATTCAAGATTCTGAAGGGGAGTGATAGGGTAGATAAAGACAGTCTATTTAACACAAGGGGAACACGCACAAGGGGACACAGGTGGAAACTGAGTGCCCAAATGAGCCACAGAGATATTAGAAAGAACTTTTTTAGTGTCAGAGTGGTTGACAAATGGAATGCATTAGGGGGTGATGTGGTGGAGGCTCACTCCATACACAGTTTCAAGTGTAGATATGACAGAGCCCGATAGGCTCAGGAATCTGTACACCTGTTGATTGACGGTTGAGAGGCGGGACCAAAGAGCCAGAGCTCAACCCCCGCAAACACAACAACTAGGTGAGTACACACACACACACACACACACACACACACACACACACACACACACACACACACACACACACACACACACACACACACACACACACACACACACACACACACACACACACACACACACACACACACACACACACACACACACACACACACACACACACACACACACACACACACACACACACACACACACACACACACACACACACACACACACACACACACACACACACACACACACACACACACACACACACACACACACACACACACACACACACACACACACACACACACACACACACACACACACACACACACACACACACACACACACACACACACACACACACACAATATGTTTCGAGAAGCAACAAAAGAATCCATGGTATAATAGGGCATGTATGGAAGCGAAGAAACTGAACAAGAAGGCGTGGAGGAACTTCCGGAATAACAGAACACCAGAAAGCAGGGAGAGATACCAGAGAACCAGGAATGAGTACGTCAGGGTGAGAAGAGAAGCAGAGAAAATTTTTGAAAATGATATAGCAAACAAAGCCAAGACCGAACCAAAGCTACTCCACAGTCACATCAGAAGGAAAACAACAGTGAAAGAACAGGTATTGAAACTTAGAACAGGCGAGGACAGGTATACAGAGAATGACAGAGGTGTGTGAGGAACTCAACAAGAGGTTCCAGGAGGTCTTCACAATAGAACAGGGTGAGGTCACTGTGCTAGGAGAAAGGGAGGTAAACCAGGCGGCCTTGGAGGAGTTCGAAATTACGAGAGAGGAGGTCAAGAGACACCTGCTGGATCTGGATGTTAGAAAGGCGGTTGGTCCAGATGGGATCTCACCATGGGTACTGAAAGAGTGTGCAGAGGCACTTTGCTTGCCACTCTCCATAGTGTATAGTAAATCACTAGAGACGGGAGACCTACCAGAAATATGGAAGACGGCGAATGTGGTCCCAATATACAAAAAGGGCGACAGACAAGAGGCACTGAACTACAGGCCAGTGTCCTTGACTTGTATACCATGCAAGGTGATGGAGAAGATCGTGAGAAAAAACCTGGTAACACATCTGGAGAGATGGGACTTCGTGACAAATCGCCAACATGGATTCAGGGAGGGTAAATCTTGCCTTACAGGCTTGATAGAATTCTACGATCAGGTGACACAGATTAAGCAAGAAAGAGAGGGCTGGGCGGACTGCATTTTCTTGGATTGTCGGAAAGCCTTTGACACAGTACCGCATAAGAGGCTGGTACATAAGCTGGAGAGACAGGCAGGTGTAGCTGGTAAGGTGCTCCAGTGGATAAGGGAGTATCTAAGCAATAGGAAGCAGAGAGTTACGGTGAGGGGTGAGACCTCCGATTGGCGTGAAGTCACCAGTGGAGTCCCACAGGGCTCTGTACTCGGTCCTATCGTGTTTCTGATATATGTAAATGATCTCCCGGAGGGTATCGATTCATTTCTCTCAATGTTTGCGGACGATGCTAAAATTATGAGAAGGATTAAAACAGAAGAGGACTGTTTGAGGCTTCAAGAAGACCTAGACAAGCTGAAGGAATGGTCGAACAAATGGTTGTTAGAGTTTAACCCAACCAAATGTAATGTAATGAAGATAGGTGTAGGGAGCAGGAGGCCAGATACAAGGTATCATCTGGGAGAGGAAATTCTTCAGGAGTCAGAGAAGGAAAAAGACTTGGGGGTTGATATCACGCCAGACCTGTCTCCTGCAGCACATATCAAGCGGATAACATCAGCGGCATATGCCAGGCTGGCCAACATACGAACGGCATTCAGAAACTTGTGTAAAGAATCATTCAGAACTTTGTATACCACATATGTCAGGCCAATCCTGGAGTATGCAGCCCCAGCATGGAGTCCATATCTAGTCAAGGATAAGACTAAACTGGAAAAGGTTCAAAGGTTTGCCACCAGACTAGTACCCGAGCTGAGAGGTATGAGCTACGAGGAGAGACTACGGGAATTAAACCTCACTTCGCTGGAAGACAGAAGAGTTAGGGGGGACATGATCACCACATTCAAGATTCTGAAGGGGAGTGATAGGGTAGATAAAGACAGTCTATTTAACACAAGGGGAACACGCACAAGGGGACACAGGTGGAAACTGAGTGCCCAAATGAGCCACAGAGATATTAGAAAGAACTTTTTTAGTGTCAGAGTGGTTGACAAATGGAATGCATTAGGGGGTGATGTGGTGGAGGCTCACTCCATACACAGTTTCAAGTGTAGATATGACAGAGCCCGATAGGCTCAGGAATCTGTACACCTGTTGATTGACGGTTGAGAGGCGGGACCAAAGAGCCAGAGCTCAACCCCCGCAAACACAACAACTAGGTGAGTACACACACACACACACACACACACACACACACACACACACACACACACACACACACACACACACACACACACACACACACACACACACACACACACACACACACACACACACACACACACACACACACACACACACACACACACACACACACACACACACACACACACACACACACACACACACACACACACACACACACACACACACACACACACACACACACACACACACACACACACACACACACACACACACACACACACACACACACACACACACACACACACACACACACACACACACACACACACACACACACACACACACACACACACACACACACACACACACACACACACACACACACACACACACACACACACACACACACACACACACACACACACACACACACACACACACACACACACACACACACACACACACACACACACACACACACACACACACACACACACACACACACACACACACACACACACACACACACACACACACACACACACACACACACACACACACACACACACACACACACACACACACACACACACACACACACACACACACACACACACACACACACACACACACACACACACACACACACACACACACACACACACACACACACACACACACACACACACACACACACACACACACACACACACACACACACACAATATGTTTCGAGAAGCAACAAAAGAATCCATGGTATAATAGGGCATGTATGGAAGCGAAGAAACTGAACAAGAAGGCGTGGAGGAACTTCCGGAATAACAGAACACCAGAAAGCAGGGAGAGATACCAGAGAACCAGGAATGAGTACGTCAGGGTGAGAAGAGAAGCAGAGAAAATTTTTGAAAATGATATAGCAAACAAAGCCAAGACCGAACCAAAGCTACTCCACAGTCACATCAGAAGGAAAACAACAGTGAAAGAACAGGTATTGAAACTTAGAACAGGCGAGGACAGGTATACAGAGAATGACAGAGGTGTGTGAGGAACTCAACAAGAGGTTCCAGGAGGTCTTCACAATAGAACAGGGTGAGGTCACTGTGCTAGGAGAAAGGGAGGTAAACCAGGCGGCCTTGGAGGAGTTCGAAATTACGAGAGAGGAGGTCAAGAGACACCTGCTGGATCTGGATGTTAGAAAGGCGGTTGGTCCAGATGGGATCTCACCATGGGTACTGAAAGAGTGTGCAGAGGCACTTTGCTTGCCACTCTCCATAGTGTATAGTAAATCACTAGAGACGGGAGACCTACCAGAAATATGGAAGACGGCGAATGTGGTCCCAATATACAAAAAGGGCGACAGACAAGAGGCACTGAACTACAGGCCAGTGTCCTTGACTTGTATACCATGCAAGGTGATGGAGAAGATCGTGAGAAAAAAACTGGTAACACATCTGGAGAGATGGGACTTCGTGACAAATCGCCAACATGGATTCAGGGAGGGTAAATCTTGCCTTACAGGCTTGATAGAATTCTACGATCAGGTGACACAGATTAAGCAAGAAAGAGAGGGCTGGGCGGACTGCATTTTCTTGGATTGTCGGAAAGCCTTTGACACAGTACCGCATAAGAGGCTGGTACATAAGCTGGAGAGACAGGCAGGTGTAGCTGGTAAGGTGCTCCAGTGGATAAGGGAGTATCTAAGCAATAGGAAGCAGAGAGTTACGGTGAGGGGTGAGACCTCCGATTGGCGTGAAGTCACCAGTGGAGTCCCACAGGGCTCTGTACTCGGTCCTATCGTGTTTCTGATATATGTAAATGATCTCCCGGAGGGTATCGATTCATTTCTCTCAATGTTTGCGGACGATGCTAAAATTATGAGAAGGATTAAAACAGAAGAGGACTGTTTGAGGCTTCAAGAAGACCTAGACAAGCTGAAGGAATGGTCGAACAAATGGTTGTTAGAGTTTAACCCAACCAAATGTAATGTAATGAAGATAGGTGTAGGGAGCAGGAGGCCAGATACAAGGTATCATCTGGGAGAGGAAATTCTTCAGGAGTCAGAGAAGGAAAAAGACTTGGGGGTTGATATCACGCCAGACCTGTCTCCTGCAGCACATATCAAGCGGATAACATCAGCGGCATATGCCAGGCTGGCCAACATACGAACGGCATTCAGAAACTTGTGTAAAGAATCATTCAGAACTTTGTATACCACATATGTCAGGCCAATCCTGGAGTATGCAGCCCCAGCATGGAGTCCATATCTAGTCAAGGATAAGACTAAACTGGAAAAGGTTCAAAGGTTTGCCACCAGACTAGTACCCGAGCTGAGAGGTATGAGCTACGAGGAGAGACTACGGGAATTAAACCTCACTTCGCTGGAAGACAGAAGAGTTAGGGGGGACATGATCACCACATTCAAGATTCTGAAGGGGAGTGATAGGGTAGATAAAGACAGTCTATTTAACACAAGGGGAACACGCACAAGGGGACACAGGTGGAAACTGAGTGCCCAAATGAGCCACAGAGATATTAGAAAGAACTTTTTTAGTGTCAGAGTGGTTGACAAATGGAATGCATTAGGGGGTGATGTGGTGGAGGCTCACTCCATACACAGTTTCAAGTGTAGATATGACAGAGCCCGATAGGCTCAGGAATCTGTACACCTGTTGATTGACGGTTGAGAGGCGGGACCAAAGAGCCAGAGCTCAACCCCCGCAAACACAACAACTAGGTGAGTACACACACACACACACACACACACACACACACACACACACACACACACACACACACACACACACACACACACACACACACACACACACACACACACACACACACACACACACACACACACACACACACACACACACACACACACACACACACACACACACACACACACACACACACACACACACACACACACACACACACACACACACACACACACACACACACACACACACACACACACACACACACACACACACACACACACACACACACACACACACACACACACACACACACACACACACACACACACACACACACACACACACACACACACACACACACACACACACACACACACACACACACACACACACACACACACACACACACACACACACACACACACACACACACACACACACACACACACACACACACACACACACACACACACACACACACACACACACACACACACACACACACACACACACACACACACACACACACACACACACACACACACACACACACACACACACACACACACACACACACACACACACACACACACACACACAATATGTTTCGAGAAGCAACAAAAGAATCCATGGTATAATAGGGCATGTATGGAAGCGAAGAAACTGAACAAGAAGGCGTGGAGGAACTTCCGGAATAACAGAACACCAGAAAGCAGGGAGAGATACCAGAGAACCAGGAATGAGTACGTCAGGGTGAGAAGAGAAGCAGAGAAAATTTTTGAAAATGATATAGCAAACAAAGCCAAGACCGAACCAAAGCTACTCCACAGTCACATCAGAAGGAAAACAACAGTGAAAGAACAGGTATTGAAACTTAGAACAGGCGAGGACAGGTATACAGAGAATGACAGAGGTGTGTGAGGAACTCAACAAGAGGTTCCAGGAGGTCTTCACAATAGAACAGGGTGAGGTCACTGTGCTAGGAGAAAGGGAGGTAAACCAGGCGGCCTTGGAGGAGTTCGAAATTACGAGAGAGGAGGTCAAGAGACACCTGCTGGATCTGGATGTTAGAAAGGCGGTTGGTCCAGATGGGATCTCACCATGGGTACTGAAAGAGTGTGCAGAGGCACTTTGCTTGCCACTCTCCATAGTGTATAGTAAATCACTAGAGACGGGAGACCTACCAGAAATATGGAAGACGGCGAATGTGGTCCCAATATACAAAAAGGGCGACAGACAAGAGGCACTGAACTACAGGCCAGTGTCCTTGACTTGTATACCATGCAAGGTGATGGAGAAGATCGTGAGAAAAAAACTGGTAACACATCTGGAGAGATGGGACTTCGTGACAAATCGCCAACATGGATTCAGGGAGGGTAAATCTTGCCTTACAGGCTTGATAGAATTCTACGATCAGGTGACACAGATTAAGCAAGAAAGAGAGGGCTGGGCGGACTGCATTTTCTTGGATTGTCGGAAAGCCTTTGACACAGTACCGCATAAGAGGCTGGTACATAAGCTGGAGAGACAGGCAGGTGTAGCTGGTAAGGTGCTCCAGTGGATAAGGGAGTATCTAAGCAATAGGAAGCAGAGAGTTACGGTGAGGGGTGAGACCTCCGATTGGCGTGAAGTCACCAGTGGAGTCCCACAGGGCTCTGTACTCGGTCCTATCGTGTTTCTGATATATGTAAATGATCTCCCGGAGGGTATCGATTCATTTCTCTCAATGTTTGCGGACGATGCTAAAATTATGAGAAGGATTAAAACAGAAGAGGACTGTTTGAGGCTTCAAGAAGACCTAGACAAGCTGAAGGAATGGTCGAACAAATGGTTGTTAGAGTTTAACCCAACCAAATGTAATGTAATGAAGATAGGTGTAGGGAGCAGGAGGCCAGATACAAGGTATCATCTGGGAGAGGAAATTCTTCAGGAGTCAGAGAAGGAAAAAGACTTGGGGGTTGATATCACGCCAGACCTGTCTCCTGCAGCACATATCAAGCGGATAACATCAGCGGCATATGCCAGGCTGGCCAACATACGAACGGCATTCAGAAACTTGTGTAAAGAATCATTCAGAACTTTGTATACCACATATGTCAGGCCAATCCTGGAGTATGCAGCCCCAGCATGGAGTCCATATCTAGTCAAGGATAAGACTAAACTGGAAAAGGTTCAAAGGTTTGCCACCAGACTAGTACCCGAGCTGAGAGGTATGAGCTACGAGGAGAGACTACGGGAATTAAACCTCACTTCGCTGGAAGACAGAAGAGTTAGGGGGGACATGATCACCACATTCAAGATTCTGAAGGGGAGTGATAGGGTAGATAAAGACAGTCTATTTAACACAAGGGGAACACGCACAAGGGGACACAGGTGGAAACTGAGTGCCCAAATGAGCCACAGAGATATTAGAAAGAACTTTTTTAGTGTCAGAGTGGTTGACAAATGGAATGCATTAGGGGGTGATGTGGTGGAGGCTCACTCCATACACAGTTTCAAGTGTAGATATGACAGAGCCCGATAGGCTCAGGAATCTGTACACCTGTTGATTGACGGTTGAGAGGCGGGACCAAAGAGCCAGAGCTCAACCCCCGCAAACACAACAACTAGGTGAGTACACACACACACACACACACACACACACACACACACACACACACACACACACACACACACACACACACACACACACACACACACACACACACACACACACACACACACACACACACACACACACACACACACACACACACACACACACACACACACACACACACACACACACACACACACACACACACACACACACACACACACACACACACACACACACACACACACACACACACACACACACACACACACACACACACACACACACACACACACACACACACACACACACACACACACACACACACACACACACACACACACACACACACACACACACACACACACACACACACACACACACACACACACACACACACACACACACACACACACACACACACACACACACACACACACACACACACACACACACACACACACACACACACACACACACACACACACACACACACACACACACACACACACACACACACACACACACACACACACACACACACACACACACACACACACACACACACACACACACACACACACACACACACACACACACACACACACACACACACACACACACACACACACACACACACACACACACACACACACACACACACACACACACACACACACACACACACACACACACACACACACACACACACACACACACAATATGTTTCGAGAAGCAACAAAAGAATCCATGGTATAATAGGGCATGTATGGAAGCGAAGAAACTGAACAAGAAGGCGTGGAGGAACTTCCGGAATAACAGAACACCAGAAAGCAGGGAGAGATACCAGAGAACCAGGAATGAGTACGTCAGGGTGAGAAGAGAAGCAGAGAAAATTTTTGAAAATGATATAGCAAACAAAGCCAAGACCGAACCAAAGCTACTCCACAGTCACATCAGAAGGAAAACAACAGTGAAAGAACAGGTATTGAAACTTAGAACAGGCGAGGACAGGTATACAGAGAATGACAGAGGTGTGTGAGGAACTCAACAAGAGGTTCCAGGAGGTCTTCACAATAGAACAGGGTGAGGTCACTGTGCTAGGAGAAAGGGAGGTAAACCAGGCGGCCTTGGAGGAGTTCGAAATTACGAGAGAGGAGGTCAAGAGACACCTGCTGGATCTGGATGTTAGAAAGGCGGTTGGTCCAGATGGGATCTCACCATGGGTACTGAAAGAGTGTGCAGAGGCACTTTGCTTGCCACTCTCCATAGTGTATAGTAAATCACTAGAGACGGGAGACCTACCAGAAATATGGAAGACGGCGAATGTGGTCCCAATATACAAAAAGGGCGACAGACAAGAGGCACTGAACTACAGGCCAGTGTCCTTGACTTGTATACCATGCAAGGTGATGGAGAAGATCGTGAGAAAAAACCTGGTAACACATCTGGAGAGATGGGACTTCGTGACAAATCGCCAACATGGATTCAGGGAGGGTAAATCTTGCCTTACAGGCTTGATAGAATTCTACGATCAGGTGACACAGATTAAGCAAGAAAGAGAGGGCTGGGCGGACTGCATTTTCTTGGATTGTCGGAAAGCCTTTGACACAGTACCGCATAAGAGGCTGGTACATAAGCTGGAGAGACAGGCAGGTGTAGCTGGTAAGGTGCTCCAGTGGATAAGGGAGTATCTAAGCAATAGGAAGCAGAGAGTTACGGTGAGGGGTGAGACCTCCGATTGGCGTGAAGTCACCAGTGGAGTCCCACAGGGCTCTGTACTCGGTCCTATCGTGTTTCTGATATATGTAAATGATCTCCCGGAGGGTATCGATTCATTTCTCTCAATGTTTGCGGACGATGCTAAAATTATGAGAAGGATTAAAACAGAAGAGGACTGTTTGAGGCTTCAAGAAGACCTAGACAAGCTGAAGGAATGGTCGAACAAATGGTTGTTAGAGTTTAACCCAACCAAATGTAATGTAATGAAGATAGGTGTAGGGAGCAGGAGGCCAGATACAAGGTATCATCTGGGAGAGGAAATTCTTCAGGAGTCAGAGAAGGAAAAAGACTTGGGGGTTGATATCACGCCAGACCTGTCTCCTGCAGCACATATCAAGCGGATAACATCAGCGGCATATGCCAGGCTGGCCAACATACGAACGGCATTCAGAAACTTGTGTAAAGAATCATTCAGAACTTTGTATACCACATATGTCAGGCCAATCCTGGAGTATGCAGCCCCAGCATGGAGTCCATATCTAGTCAAGGATAAGACTAAACTGGAAAAGGTTCAAAGGTTTGCCACCAGACTAGTACCCGAGCTGAGAGGTATGAGCTACGAGGAGAGACTACGGGAATTAAACCTCACTTCGCTGGAAGACAGAAGAGTTAGGGGGGACATGATCACCACATTCAAGATTCTGAAGGGGAGTGATAGGGTAGATAAAGACAGTCTATTTAACACAAGGGGAACACGCACAAGGGGACACAGGTGGAAACTGAGTGCCCAAATGAGCCACAGAGATATTAGAAAGAACTTTTTTAGTGTCAGAGTGGTTGACAAATGGAATGCATTAGGGGGTGATGTGGTGGAGGCTCACTCCATACACAGTTTCAAGTGTAGATATGACAGAGCCCGATAGGCTCAGGAATCTGTACACCTGTTGATTGACGGTTGAGAGGCGGGACCAAAGAGCCAGAGCTCAACCCCCGCAAACACAACAACTAGGTGAGTACACACACACACACACACACACACACACACACACACACACACACACACACACACACACACACACACACACACACACACACACACACACACACACACACACACACACACACACACACACACACACACACACACACACACACACACACACACACACACACACACACACACACACACACACACACACACACACACACACACACACACACACACACACACACACACACACACACACACACACACACACACACACACACACACACACACACACACACACACACACACACACACACACACACACACACACACACACACACACACACACACACACACACACACACACACACACACACACACACACACACACACACACACACACACACACACACACACACACACACACACACACACACACACACACACACACACACACACACACACACACACACACACACACACACACACACACACACACACACACACACACACACACACACACACACACACACACACACACACACACACACACACACACACACACACACACACACACACACACACACACACACACACACACACACACAATATGTTTCGAGAAGCAACAAAAGAATCCATGGTATAATAGGGCATGTATGGAAGCGAAGAAACTGAACAAGAAGGCGTGGAGGAACTTCCGGAATAACAGAACACCAGAAAGCAGGGAGAGATACCAGAGAACCAGGAATGAGTACGTCAGGGTGAGAAGAGAAGCAGAGAAAATTTTTGAAAATGATATAGCAAACAAAGCCAAGACCGAACCAAAGCTACTCCACAGTCACATCAGAAGGAAAACAACAGTGAAAGAACAGGTATTGAAACTTAGAACAGGCGAGGACAGGTATACAGAGAATGACAGAGGTGTGTGAGGAACTCAACAAGAGGTTCCAGGAGGTCTTCACAATAGAACAGGGTGAGGTCACTGTGCTAGGAGAAAGGGAGGTAAACCAGGCGGCCTTGGAGGAGTTCGAAATTACGAGAGAGGAGGTCAAGAGACACCTGCTGGATCTGGATGTTAGAAAGGCGGTTGGTCCAGATGGGATCTCACCATGGGTACTGAAAGAGTGTGCAGAGGCACTTTGCTTGCCACTCTCCATAGTGTATAGTAAATCACTAGAGACGGGAGACCTACCAGAAATATGGAAGACGGCGAATGTGGTCCCAATATACAAAAAGGGCGACAGACAAGAGGCACTGAACTACAGGCCAGTGTCCTTGACTTGTATACCATGCAAGGTGATGGAGAAGATCGTGAGAAAAAAACTGGTAACACATCTGGAGAGATGGGACTTCGTGACAAATCGCCAACATGGATTCAGGGAGGGTAAATCTTGCCTTACAGGCTTGATAGAATTCTACGATCAGGTGACACAGATTAAGCAAGAAAGAGAGGGCTGGGCGGACTGCATTTTCTTGGATTGTCGGAAAGCCTTTGACACAGTACCGCATAAGAGGCTGGTACATAAGCTGGAGAGACAGGCAGGTGTAGCTGGTAAGGTGCTCCAGTGGATAAGGGAGTATCTAAGCAATAGGAAGCAGAGAGTTACGGTGAGGGGTGAGACCTCCGATTGGCGTGAAGTCACCAGTGGAGTCCCACAGGGCTCTGTACTCGGTCCTATCGTGTTTCTGATATATGTAAATGATCTCCCGGAGGGTATCGATTCATTTCTCTCAATGTTTGCGGACGATGCTAAAATTATGAGAAGGATTAAAACAGAAGAGGACTGTTTGAGGCTTCAAGAAGACCTAGACAAGCTGAAGGAATGGTCGAACAAATGGTTGTTAGAGTTTAACCCAACCAAATGTAATGTAATGAAGATAGGTGTAGGGAGCAGGAGGCCAGATACAAGGTATCATCTGGGAGAGGAAATTCTTCAGGAGTCAGAGAAGGAAAAAGACTTGGGGGTTGATATCACGCCAGACCTGTCTCCTGCAGCACATATCAAGCGGATAACATCAGCGGCATATGCCAGGCTGGCCAACATACGAACGGCATTCAGAAACTTGTGTAAAGAATCATTCAGAACTTTGTATACCACATATGTCAGGCCAATCCTGGAGTATGCAGCCCCAGCATGGAGTCCATATCTAGTCAAGGATAAGACTAAACTGGAAAAGGTTCAAAGGTTTGCCACCAGACTAGTACCCGAGCTGAGAGGTATGAGCTACGAGGAGAGACTACGGGAATTAAACCTCACTTCGCTGGAAGACAGAAGAGTTAGGGGGGACATGATCACCACATTCAAGATTCTGAAGGGGAGTGATAGGGTAGATAAAGACAGTCTATTTAACACAAGGGGAACACGCACAAGGGGACACAGGTGGAAACTGAGTGCCCAAATGAGCCACAGAGATATTAGAAAGAACTTTTTTAGTGTCAGAGTGGTTGACAAATGGAATGCATTAGGGGGTGATGTGGTGGAGGCTCACTCCATACACAGTTTCAAGTGTAGATATGACAGAGCCCGATAGGCTCAGGAATCTGTACACCTGTTGATTGACGGTTGAGAGGCGGGACCAAAGAGCCAGAGCTCAACCCCCGCAAACACAACAACTAGGTGAGTACACACACACACACACACACACACACACACACACACACACACACACACACACACACACACACACACACACACACACACACACACACACACACACACACACACACACACACACACACACACACACACACACACACACACACACACACACACACACACACACACACACACACACACACACACACACACACACACACACACACACACACACACACACACACACACACACACACACACACACACACACACACACACACACAATATGTTTCGAGAAGCAACAAAAGAATCCATGGTATAATAGGGCATGTATGGAAGCGAAGAAACTGAACAAGAAGGCGTGGAGGAACTTCCGGAATAACAGAACACCAGAAAGCAGGGAGAGATACCAGAGAACCAGGAATGAGTACGTCAGGGTGAGAAGAGAAGCAGAGAAAATTTTTGAAAATGATATAGCAAACAAAGCCAAGACCGAACCAAAGCTACTCCACAGTCACATCAGAAGGAAAACAACAGTGAAAGAACAGGTATTGAAACTTAGAACAGGCGAGGACAGGTATACAGAGAATGACAGAGGTGTGTGAGGAACTCAACAAGAGGTTCCAGGAGGTCTTCACAATAGAACAGGGTGAGGTCACTGTGCTAGGAGAAAGGGAGGTAAACCAGGCGGCCTTGGAGGAGTTCGAAATTACGAGAGAGGAGGTCAAGAGACACCTGCTGGATCTGGATGTTAGAAAGGCGGTTGGTCCAGATGGGATCTCACCATGGGTACTGAAAGAGTGTGCAGAGGCACTTTGCTTGCCACTCTCCATAGTGTATAGTAAATCACTAGAGACGGGAGACCTACCAGAAATATGGAAGACGGCGAATGTGGTCCCAATATACAAAAAGGGCGACAGACAAGAGGCACTGAACTACAGGCCAGTGTCCTTGACTTGTATACCATGCAAGGTGATGGAGAAGATCGTGAGAAAAAAACTGGTAACACATCTGGAGAGATGGGACTTCGTGACAAATCGCCAACATGGATTCAGGGAGGGTAAATCTTGCCTTACAGGCTTGATAGAATTCTACGATCAGGTGACACAGATTAAGCAAGAAAGAGAGGGCTGGGCGGACTGCATTTTCTTGGATTGTCGGAAAGCCTTTGACACAGTACCGCATAAGAGGCTGGTACATAAGCTGGAGAGACAGGCAGGTGTAGCTGGTAAGGTGCTCCAGTGGATAAGGGAGTATCTAAGCAATAGGAAGCAGAGAGTTACGGTGAGGGGTGAGACCTCCGATTGGCGTGAAGTCACCAGTGGAGTCCCACAGGGCTCTGTACTCGGTCCTATCGTGTTTCTGATATATGTAAATGATCTCCCGGAGGGTATCGATTCATTTCTCTCAATGTTTGCGGACGATGCTAAAATTATGAGAAGGATTAAAACAGAAGAGGACTGTTTGAGGCTTCAAGAAGACCTAGACAAGCTGAAGGAATGGTCGAACAAATGGTTGTTAGAGTTTAACCCAACCAAATGTAATGTAATGAAGATAGGTGTAGGGAGCAGGAGGCCAGATACAAGGTATCATCTGGGAGAGGAAATTCTTCAGGAGTCAGAGAAGGAAAAAGACTTGGGGGTTGATATCACGCCAGACCTGTCTCCTGCAGCACATATCAAGCGGATAACATCAGCGGCATATGCCAGGCTGGCCAACATACGAACGGCATTCAGAAACTTGTGTAAAGAATCATTCAGAACTTTGTATACCACATATGTCAGGCCAATCCTGGAGTATGCAGCCCCAGCATGGAGTCCATATCTAGTCAAGGATAAGACTAAACTGGAAAAGGTTCAAAGGTTTGCCACCAGACTAGTACCCGAGCTGAGAGGTATGAGCTACGAGGAGAGACTACGGGAATTAAACCTCACTTCGCTGGAAGACAGAAGAGTTAGGGGGGACATGATCACCACATTCAAGATTCTGAAGGGGAGTGATAGGGTAGATAAAGACAGTCTATTTAACACAAGGGGAACACGCACAAGGGGACACAGGTGGAAACTGAGTGCCCAAATGAGCCACAGAGATATTAGAAAGAACTTTTTTAGTGTCAGAGTGGTTGACAAATGGAATGCATTAGGGGGTGATGTGGTGGAGGCTCACTCCATACACAGTTTCAAGTGTAGATATGACAGAGCCCGATAGGCTCAGGAATCTGTACACCTGTTGATTGACGGTTGAGAGGCGGGACCAAAGAGCCAGAGCTCAACCCCCGCAAACACAACAACTAGGTGAGTACACACACACACACACACACACACACACACACACACACACACACACACACACACACACACACACACACACACACACACACACACACACACACACACACACACACACACACACACACACACACACACACACACACACACACACACACACACACACACACACACACACACACACACACACACACACACACACACACACACACACACACACACACACACACACACACACACACACACACACACACACACACACACACACACAATATGTTTCGAGAAGCAACAAAAGAATCCATGGTATAATAGGGCATGTATGGAAGCGAAGAAACTGAACAAGAAGGCGTGGAGGAACTTCCGGAATAACAGAACACCAGAAAGCAGGGAGAGATACCAGAGAACCAG
The DNA here is from genome assembly GCF_040958095.1 of Procambarus clarkii. Lineage (NCBI taxonomy): Eukaryota > Metazoa > Arthropoda > Malacostraca > Decapoda > Cambaridae > Procambarus > Procambarus clarkii. The sequence continues at coordinate 10,247 of NW_027190432.1, read as the reverse complement.
GAATGAGTACGTCAGGGTGAGAAGAGAAGCAGAGAAAATTTTTGAAAATGATATAGCAAACAAAGCCAAGACCGAACCAAAGCTACTCCACAGTCACATCAGAAGGAAAACAAAAGTGAAAGAACAGGTATTGAAACTTAGAACAGGCGAGGACAGGTATACAGAGAATGACAGAGGTGTGTGAGGAACTCAACAAGAGGTTCCAGGAGGTCTTCACAATAGAACAGGGTGAGGTCACTGTGCTAGGAGAAAGGGAGGTAAACCAGGCGGCCTTGGAGGAGTTCGAAATTACGAGAGAGGAGGTCAAGAGACACCTGCTGGATCTGGATGTTAGAAAGGCGGTTGGTCCAGATGGGATCTCACCATGGGTACTGAAAGAGTGTGCAGAGGCACTTTGCTTGCCACTCTCCATAGTGTATAGTAAATCACTAGAGACGGGAGACCTACCAGAAATATGGAAGACGGCGAATGTGGTCCCAATATACAAAAAGGGCGATAGACAAGAGTCACTGAACTACAGGCCAGTGTCCTTGACTTGTATACCATGCAAGGTGATGGAGAAGATCGTGAGAAAAAAACTGGTAACACATCTGGAGAGATGGGACTTCGTGACAAATCGCCAACATGGATTCAGGGAGGGTAAATCTTGCCTTACAGGCTTGATAGAATTCTACGATCAGGTGACACAGATTAAGCAAGAAAGAGAGGGCTGGGCGGACTGCATTTTCTTGGATTGTCGGAAAGCCTTTGACACAGTACCGCATAAGAGGCTGGTACATAAGCTGGAGAGACAGGCAGGTGTAGCTGGTAAGGTGCTCCAGTGGATAAGGGAGTATCTAAGCAATAGGAAGCAGAGAGTTACGGTGAGGGGTGAGACCTCCGATTGGCGTGAAGTCACCAGTGGAGTCCCACAGGGCTCTGTACTCGGTCCTATCGTGTTTCTGATATATGTAAATGATCTCCCGGAGGGTATCGATTCATTTCTCTCAATGTTTGCGGACGATGCTAAAATTATGAGAAGGATTAAAACAGAAGAGGACTGTTTGAGGCTTCAAGAAGACCTAGACAAGCTGAAGGAATGGTCGAACAAATGGTTGTTAGAGTTTAACCCAACCAAATGTAATGTAATGAAGATAGGTGTAGGGAGCAGGAGGCCAGATACAAGGTATCATCTGGGAGAGGAAATTCTTCAGGAGTCAGAGAAGGAAAAAGACTTGGGGGTTGATATCACGCCAGACCTGTCTCCTGCAGCACATATCAAGCGGATAACATCAGCGGCATATGCCAGGCTGGCCAACATACGAACGGCATTCAGAAACTTGTGTAAAGAATCATTCAGAACTTTGTATACCACATATGTCAGGCCAATCCTGGAGTATGCAGCCCCAGCATGGAGTCCATATCTAGTCAAGGATAAGACTAAACTGGAAAAGGTTCAAAGGTTTGCCACCAGACTAGTACCCGAGCTGAGAGGTATGAGCTACGAGGAGAGACTACGGGAATTAAACCTCACTTCGCTGGAAGACAGAAGAGTTAGGGGGGACATGATCACCACATTCAAGATTCTGAAGGGGAGTGATAGGGTAGATAAAGACAGTCTATTTAACACAAGGGGAACACGCACAAGGGGACACAGGTGGAAACTGAGTGCCCAAATGAGCCACAGAGATATTAGAAAGAACTTTTTTAGTGTCAGAGTGGTTGACAAATGGAATGCATTAGGGGGTGATGTGGTGGAGGCTCACTCCATACACAGTTTCAAGTGTAGATATGACAGAGCCCGATAGGCTCAGGAATCTGTACACCTGTTGATTGACGGTTGAGAGGCGGGACCAAAGAGCCAGAGCTCAACCCCCGCAAACACAACAACTAGGTGAGTACACACACACACACACACACACACACACACACACACACACACACACACACACACACACACACACACACACACACACACACACACACACACACACACACACACACACACACACACACACACACACACACACACACACACACACACACACACACACACACACACACACACACACACACACACACACACACACACACACACACACACACACACACACACACACACACACACACACACACACACACAATATGTTTCGAGAAGCAACAAAAGAATCCATGGTATAATAGGGCATGTATGGAAGCGAAGAAACTGAACAAGAAGGCGTGGAGGAACTTCCGGAATAACAGAACACCAGAAAGCAGGGAGAGATACCAGAGAACCAGGAATGAGTACGTCAGGGTGAGAAGAGAAGCAGAGAAAATTTTTGAAAATGATATAGCAAACAAAGCCAAGACCGAACCAAAGCTACTCCACAGTCACATCAGAAGGAAAACAACAGTGAAAGAACAGGTATTGAAACTTAGAACAGGCGAGGACAGGTATACAGAGAATGACAGAGGTGTGTGAGGAACTCAACAAGAGGTTCCAGGAGGTCTTCACAATAGAACAGGGTGAGGTCACTGTGCTAGGAGAAAGGGAGGTAAACCAGGCGGCCTTGGAGGAGTTCGAAATTACGAGAGAGGAGGTCAAGAGACACCTGCTGGATCTGGATGTTAGAAAGGCGGTTGGTCCAGATGGGATCTCACCATGGGTACTGAAAGAGTGTGCAGAGGCACTTTGCTTGCCACTCTCCATAGTGTATAGTAAATCACTAGAGACGGGAGACCTACCAGAAATATGGAAGACGGCGAATGTGGTCCCAATATACAAAAAGGGCGACAGACAAGAGGCACTGAACTACAGGCCAGTGTCCTTGACTTGTATACCATGCAAGGTGATGGAGAAGATCGTGAGAAAAAAACTGGTAACACATCTGGAGAGATGGGACTTCGTGACAAATCGCCAACATGGATTCAGGGAGGGTAAATCTTGCCTTACAGGCTTGATAGAATTCTACGATCAGGTGACACAGATTAAGCAAGAAAGAGAGGGCTGGGCGGACTGCATTTTCTTGGATTGTCGGAAAGCCTTTGACACAGTACCGCATAAGAGGCTGGTACATAAGCTGGAGAGACAGGCAGGTGTAGCTGGTAAGGTGCTCCAGTGGATAAGGGAGTATCTAAGCAATAGGAAGCAGAGAGTTACGGTGAGGGGTGAGACCTCCGATTGGCGTGAAGTCACCAGTGGAGTCCCACAGGGCTCTGTACTCGGTCCTATCGTGTTTCTGATATATGTAAATGATCTCCCGGAGGGTATCGATTCATTTCTCTCAATGTTTGCGGACGATGCTAAAATTATGAGAAGGATTAAAACAGAAGAGGACTGTTTGAGGCTTCAAGAAGACCTAGACAAGCTGAAGGAATGGTCGAACAAATGGTTGTTAGAGTTTAACCCAACCAAATGTAATGTAATGAAGATAGGTGTAGGGAGCAGGAGGCCAGATACAAGGTATCATCTGGGAGAGGAAATTCTTCAGGAGTCAGAGAAGGAAAAAGACTTGGGGGTTGATATCACGCCAGACCTGTCTCCTGCAGCACATATCAAGCGGATAACATCAGCGGCATATGCCAGGCTGGCCAACATACGAACGGCATTCAGAAACTTGTGTAAAGAATCATTCAGAACTTTGTATACCACATATGTCAGGCCAATCCTGGAGTATGCAGCCCCAGCATGGAGTCCATATCTAGTCAAGGATAAGACTAAACTGGAAAAGGTTCAAAGGTTTGCCACCAGACTAGTACCCGAGCTGAGAGGTATGAGCTACGAGGAGAGACTACGGGAATTAAACCTCACTTCGCTGGAAGACAGAAGAGTTAGGGGGGACATGATCACCACATTCAAGATTCTGAAGGGGAGTGATAGGGTAGATAAAGACAGTCTATTTAACACAAGGGGAACACGCACAAGGGGACACAGGTGGAAACTGAGTGCCCAAATGAGCCACAGAGATATTAGAAAGAACTTTTTTAGTGTCAGAGTGGTTGACAAATGGAATGCATTAGGGGGTGATGTGGTGGAGGCTCACTCCATACACAGTTTCAAGTGTAGATATGACAGAGCCCGATAGGCTCAGGAATCTGTACACCTGTTGATTGACGGTTGAGAGGCGGGACCAAAGAGCCAGAGCTCAACCCCCGCAAACACAACAACTAGGTGAGTACACACACACACACACACACACACACACACACACACACACACACACACACACACACACACACACACACACACACACACACACACACACACACACACACACACACACACACACACACACACACACACACACACACACACACACACACACACACACACACACACACACACACACACACACACACACACACACACACACAATATGTTTCGAGAAGCAACAAAAGAATCCATGGTATAATAGGGCATGTATGGAAGCGAAGAAACTGAACAAGAAGGCGTGGAGGAACTTCCGGAATAACAGAACACCAGAAAGCAGGGAGAGATACCAGAGAACCAGGAATGAGTACGTCAGGGTGAGAAGAGAAGCAGAGAAAATTTTTGAAAATGATATAGCAAACAAAGCCAAGACCGAACCAAAGCTACTCCACAGTCACATCAGAAGGAAAACAACAGTGAAAGAACAGGTATTGAAACTTAGAACAGGCGAGGACAGGTATACAGAGAATGACAGAGGTGTGTGAGGAACTCAACAAGAGGTTCCAGGAGGTCTTCACAATAGAACAGGGTGAGGTCACTGTGCTAGGAGAAAGGGAGGTAAACCAGGCGGCCTTGGAGGAGTTCGAAATTACGAGAGAGGAGGTCAAGAGACACCTGCTGGATCTGGATGTTAGAAAGGCGGTTGGTCCAGATGGGATCTCACCATGGGTACTGAAAGAGTGTGCAGAGGCACTTTGCTTGCCACTCTCCATAGTGTATAGTAAATCACTAGAGACGGGAGACCTACCAGAAATATGGAAGACGGCGAATGTGGTCCCAATATACAAAAAGGGCGACAGACAAGAGGCACTGAACTACAGGCCAGTGTCCTTGACTTGTATACCATGCAAGGTGATGGAGAAGATCGTGAGAAAAAAACCTGGTAACACATCTGGAGAGATGGGACTTCGTGACAAATCGCCAACATGGATTCAGGGAGGGTAAATCTTGCCTTACAGGCTTGATAGAATTCTACGATCAGGTGACACAGATTAAGCAAGAAAGAGAGGGCTGGGCGGACTGCATTTTCTTGGATTGTCGGAAAGCCTTTGACACAGTACCGCATAAGAGGCTGGTACATAAGCTGGAGAGACAGGCAGGTGTAGCTGGTAAGGTGCTCCAGTGGATAAGGGAGTATCTAAGCAATAGGAAGCAGAGAGTTACGGTGAGGGGTGAGACCTCCGATTGGCGTGAAGTCACCAGTGGAGTCCCACAGGGCTCTGTACTCGGTCCTATCGTGTTTCTGATATATGTAAATGATCTCCCGGAGGGTATCGATTCATTTCTCTCAATGTTTGCGGACGATGCTAAAATTATGAGAAGGATTAAAACAGAAGAGGACTGTTTGAGGCTTCAAGAAGACCTAGACAAGCTGAAGGAATGGTCGAACAAATGGTTGTTAGAGTTTAACCCAACCAAATGTAATGTAATGAAGATAGGTGTAGGGAGCAGGAGGCCAGATACAAGGTATCATCTGGGAGAGGAAATTCTTCAGGAGTCAGAGAAGGAAAAAGACTTGGGGGTTGATATCACGCCAGACCTGTCTCCTGCAGCACATATCAAGCGGATAACATCAGCGGCATATGCCAGGCTGGCCAACATACGAACGGCATTCAGAAACTTGTGTAAAGAATCATTCAGAACTTTGTATACCACATATGTCAGGCCAATCCTGGAGTATGCAGCCCCAGCATGGAGTCCATATCTAGTCAAGGATAAGACTAAACTGGAAAAGGTTCAAAGGTTTGCCACCAGACTAGTACCCGAGCTGAGAGGTATGAGCTACGAGGAGAGACTACGGGAATTAAACCTCACTTCGCTGGAAGACAGAAGAGTTAGGGGGGACATGATCACCACATTCAAGATTCTGAAGGGGAGTGATAGGGTAGATAAAGACAGTCTATTTAACACAAGGGGAACACGCACAAGGGGACACAGGTGGAAACTGAGTGCCCAAATGAGCCACAGAGATATTAGAAAGAACTTTTTTAGTGTCAGAGTGGTTGACAAATGGAATGCATTAGGGGGTGATGTGGTGGAGGCTCACTCCATACACAGTTTCAAGTGTAGATATGACAGAGCCCGATAGGCTCAGGAATCTGTACACCTGTTGATTGACGGTTGAGAGGCGGGACCAAAGAGCCAGAGCTCAACCCCCGCAAACACAACAACTAGGTGAGTACACACACACACACACACACACACACACACACACACACACACACACACACACACACACACACACACACACACACACACACACACACACACACACACACACACACACACACACACACACACACACACACACACACACACACACACACACACACACACACACACACACACACACACACACACACACACACACACACACACACACACACACACACACACACACACACACACACACACACACACACACACACACACACACACACACACACACACACACACACACACACACACACACACACACACACACACACACACACACACACACACACACACACACACACACACACACACACACACACACACACACACACACACACACACACACACACACACACACACACACACACACACACACACACACACACACACACACACACACACACACACACACACACACACACACACACACACACACACACACACACACACACACACACACACACACACACACACACACACACACACACACACACACACACACACACACACACACACACACACACACACACACACACACACACACACACACACACACACACACACACACACACACACACACACACACACACACACACACACACACACACACACACACACACACACACACACACACACACACACACACACACACACACACACACACACACACACACACACACACACACACACACACACACACACACACACACACACACACACACACACACACACACACACACACACACACACACACACACACACACACACACACACACACACACACACACACACACACACACACACACACACACACACACACACACACACACACACACACACACACACACACACACACACACACACACACACACACACACACACACACACACACACACACACACACACACACACACACACACACACACACACACACACACACACACACACACACACACACACACACACACACACACACACACACACACACACACACACACACACACACACACACACACACACACACACACACACACACACACACACACACACACACACACACACACACACACACACACACACACACACACACACACACACACACTATGTTTCGAGAAGCAACAAAAGAATCCATGGTATAATAGGGCATGTATGGAAGCGAAGAAACTGAACAAGAAGGCGTGGAGGAACTTCCGGAATAACAGAACACCAGAAAGCAGGGAGAGATACCAGAGAACCAGGAATGAGTACGTCAGGGTGAGAAGAGAAGCAGAGAAAATTTTTGAAAATGATATAGCAAACAAAGCCAAGACCGAACCAAAGCTACTCCACAGTCACATCAGAAGGAAAACAACAGTGAAAGAACAGGTATTGAAACTTAGAACAGGCGAGGACAGGTATACAGAGAATGACAGAGGTGTGTGAGGAACTCAACAAGAGGTTCCAGGAGGTCTTCACAATAGAACAGGGTGAGGTCACTGTGCTAGGAGAAAGGGAGGTAAACCAGGCGGCCTTGGAGGAGTTCGAAATTACGAGAGAGGAGGTCAAGAGACACCTGCTGGATCTGGATGTTAGAAAGGCGGTTGGTCCAGATGGGATCTCACCATGGGTACTGAAAGAGTGTGCAGAGGCACTTTGCTTGCCACTCTCCATAGTGTATAGTAAATCACTAGAGACGGGAGACCTACCAGAAATATGGAAGACGGCGAATGTGGTCCCAATATACAAAAAGGGCGACAGACAAGAGGCACTGAACTACAGGCCAGTGTCCTTGACTTGTATACCATGCAAGGTGATGGAGAAGATCGTGAGAAAAAAACCTGGTAACACATCTGGAGAGATGGGACTTCGTGACAAATCGCCAACATGGATTCAGGGAGGGTAAATCTTGCCTTACAGGCTTGATAGAATTCTACGATCAGGTGACACAGATTAAGCAAGAAAGAGAGGGCTGGGCGGACTGCATTTTCTTGGATTGTCGGAAAGCCTTTGACACAGTACCGCATAAGAGGCTGGTACATAAGCTGGAGAGACAGGCAGGTGTAGCTGGTAAGGTGCTCCAGTGGATAAGGGAGTATCTAAGCAATAGGAAGCAGAGAGTTACGGTGAGGGGTGAGACCTCCGATTGGCGTGAAGTCACCAGTGGAGTCCCACAGGGCTCTGTACTCGGTCCTATCGTGTTTCTGATATATGTAAATGATCTCCCGGAGGGTATCGATTCATTTCTCTCAATGTTTGCGGACGATGCTAAAATTATGAGAAGGATTAAAACAGAAGAGGACTGTTTGAGGCTTCAAGAAGACCTAGACAAGCTGAAGGAATGGTCGAACAAATGGTTGTTAGAGTTTAACCCAACCAAATGTAATGTAATGAAGATAGGTGTAGGGAGCAGGAGGCCAGATACAAGGTATCATCTGGGAGAGGAAATTCTTCAGGAGTCAGAGAAGGAAAAAGACTTGGGGGTTGATATCACGCCAGACCTGTCTCCTGCAGCACATATCAAGCGGATAACATCAGCGGCATATGCCAGGCTGGCCAACATACGAACGGCATTCAGAAACTTGTGTAAAGAATCATTCAGAACTTTGTATACCACATATGTCAGGCCAATCCTGGAGTATGCAGCCCCAGCATGGAGTCCATATCTAGTCAAGGATAAGACTAAACTGGAAAAGGTTCAAAGGTTTGCCACCAGACTAGTACCCGAGCTGAGAGGTATGAGCTACGAGGAGAGACTACGGGAATTAAACCTCACTTCGCTGGAAGACAGAAGAGTTAGGGGGGACATGATCACCACATTCAAGATTCTGAAGGGGAGTGATAGGGTAGATAAAGACAGTCTATTTAACACAAGGGGAACACGCACAAGGGGACACAGGTGGAAACTGAGTGCCCAAATGAGCCACAGAGATATTAGAAAGAACTTTTTTAGTGTCAGAGTGGTTGACAAATGGAATGCATTAGGGGGTGATGTGGTGGAGGCTCACTCCATACACAGTTTCAAGTGTAGATATGACAGAGCCCGATAGGCTCAGGAATCTGTACACCTGTTGATTGACGGTTGAGAGGCGGGACCAAAGAGCCAGAGCTCAACCCCCGCAAACACAACAACTAGGTGAGTACACACACACACACACACACACACACACACACACACACACACACACACACACACACACACACACACACACACACACACACACACACACACACACACACACACACACACACACACACACACACACACACACACACACACACACACACACACACACACACACACACACACACACACACACACACACACACACACACACACACACACACACACACACACACACACACACACACACACACACACACACTATGTTTCGAGAAGCAACAAAAGAATCCATGGTATAATAGGGCATGTATGGAAGCGAAGAAACTGAACAAGAAGGCGTGGAGGAACTTCCGGAATAACAGAACACCAGAAAGCAGGGAGAGATACCAGAGAACCAGGAATGAGTACGTCAGGGTGAGAAGAGAAGCAGAGAAAATTTTTGAAAATGATATAGCAAACAAAGCCAAGACCGAACCAAAGCTACTCCACAGTCACATCAGAAGGAAAACAACAGTGAAAGAACAGGTATTGAAACTTAGAACAGGCGAGGACAGGTATACAGAGAATGACAGAGGTGTGTGAGGAACTCAACAAGAGGTTCCAGGAGGTCTTCACAATAGAACAGGGTGAGGTCACTGTGCTAGGAGAAAGGGAGGTAAACCAGGCGGCCTTGGAGGAGTTCGAAATTACGAGAGAGGAGGTCAAGAGACACCTGCTGGATCTGGATGTTAGAAAGGCGGTTGGTCCAGATGGGATCTC
>NW_027190431.1:0-38769 GCF_040958095.1 Procambarus clarkii | reverse complement strand
TGACATACACCAGTAAATATTAATTATTACACCTGTTTAAACATTCACATATCAGTCAGTTAGCCTAAATTCTCCTCTATTCATTCATTCATGACACTGCTTCACTTGACTGCAACATCATCGAATAACCCTGCCATTTTTTCTGTCAACACAAACTCACAATTTCACATGTCAATCATTGCAATTGTTTATAAAAAGACACTAACTAACCCTGTTTGCTCCGAGGTATAAATACAGGTGCCAAATTTTATTCAGATGGCAACTCCAGCGTGGCCTAGTCGGATAGAACATGTTCCTAATCCGGATAGACCTGCGTTCGAGCCTGTCGCAACGGATGCAACTACAGGGCACAGATAGATTTCTGTGATGTCCTCTCCTGTAGGAGCATCAGTTTCGATAGATTCTCTGGATAGCCGAAGATTGATTGACTGATCCCTTGGAATGTGGGGAAGGGTTGAAATCCGGGGGCCCACGGACGGATACCTGGATCCACTGACCTCGGGCAGGTCTTTCAATTCACCTGGATTTCAGGTGGGGAGAAGGGAGGCAATTTGGGTCGACACAAATGGCTTCCTGGACCCAGAACTCCATGGATACACGTGTTCGTGTATCCTTGGATACATGTCCGTGTATCACAGACAAGCATAGATAGTCACACGGATTGATCACACGGATACATTTCCGTGTGATCCGTGAATCCGTGTGATACGGGATTCGAACCTAGGTGGGTGGGGATAAGGATAAGGGAGGCAATTTGAGGGGACACAAATGGCTTCCTGGACCCCAGAACCCCATGGATAACCCTAAACATAATACGGTTACGAAATCCCATAAGATAAGATACACGGACATACATAAGATACACGAAAATCCCTAAGATACACGGATAGGTTCGTGTCACAGGTAACAGGGGGACGGAAAGGAGGGAGGAAGAGAGGGAGGGAGGGAGGAAGAGAGAGAGGGAGGGGTATAATTAAATTTCAATTATCAATTTTATTAATTACAATTAAATCAATTTAAATTAATTTAACTCAATTTAATTGGAGTTATTTTTATATAATTATATAATTTATATAATTAGATATATAGTTAGATTATATAGTTAATATAGATATATATAGTTGGAGTTATATAATTGGAGTAAATTTAGTTAAGATCTTTAAGATCTTTACTCTTAATTTAAATGAGTTTAAATCTAGGGAGGGAAGGAGGGAAGTTTATTTTCTGTTGTTAGTTAGGGTTTAACCAACCTAGCCAACCTAAACTAACCTAACCTAACCTAATATAACCAACCTTTTTTAAAGTTCATAAACCTTCATAACATTAATGTAAACTATATTAAAGAAAATTATTTTAAAAAATAAACTATATTAAATAAAAGTTAAACTTGTTCCTTAACTAGTTCCTTGTTCCTCCCTTTATAAACCTTTGATACCTATAGGTTAAAAATAATACGGTCATTAACTTCAATTAGTTTTAGGTTAGTTTAGGTTATAGGTTAGGTTAGGTTTAGGTTAGGTTGGGAAATGAGTCAGTGCTTTAAACATCCGACGGCTAAAAGGACAGACTCCAAGATTAATACTCTATCCTGCTGGATCGAGCATTAATGTGCATTAAATTATAAATTAATTAAATTATTAAATTTTTAAATTATTAAATTTTTAAATTATTAGCATTAAAGCATGAATTGGATCAATGTGTGTACTCACACGTAGGTGAGTACACAAAAATGAATGACTTGTTCCTTCTCGTCTCACAATCGGGGATTCAAGGGTTCGAATCCCGGTCGGACAGGGTAGCGTTTAGCGTTTTGGTAGCGTTTCCTTTCACCCAATGCCTCTATTCACCTAGAAGTAAATAGTGAGTTACTTGCATCCTGGTGAGTGAGTGAGGGTTAGTCACTAGTTGGACCTTGTGGGGTAGGTGTTATAAGCCTAACATATGTATATATAAACTGCTTGTTCCACGACTCAGTGATTTTACATGTGTTGACTAAATGAAGCCTAAGAGAGAATATCTAAGACTCTCTAATATTAATATTATCTAATATTTGGCTATTTTAGATTATTTTTACTTTTAAATTATTTGAATTTATGCCATGGCCATTTATGCTTAGAGGAGATTTGCTTTGGTTCTTTAATTACCGGTAGGTATGTGGCATTTGTATGGAATTTGTGCGAGATCAATAGCATCCCAACATTTTCATTTTGGAGAAACACTCCATTTGTTGTTGGTTTGACTAAATAGTTGCTATAAGCACTATCTTTAATGGAGAATTGGCTGGTATGTGTGAGTAAACTCTATGATGCAGTTTTAGGTTAGTTTGGGTTACTGGTTAGGTTAGGTTTTAAGTGACGGAGTTCAGGTTTGATTAGGTGACAGGTTGATGATTAAATGACACACACAACCCTGTGAGTGTGTGTGTGTGTGTGTGTGTGTGTTTGTGTAAGAATGTCGCACATTGAAATGTGTACATGTGATTATAATAGTTTTTACCATCTGTGAAGAAAATGTCTGTAACCATTTGTCATTCCATTTTCTTTCTGCCTGCCTGCCTGCCTGCCTGCCTGCTAAAACTTCTCCACTCAATATGCTGTTGAATATCAATCTCCAGTGTTCACTTACCGTTAATTCATACAATATTAAACAAATGAAGTCATTAACAAATCTTTAAACATTTTCAGCACCTACATTCTTTCTAACATGAATCACAGTAACTAATATACTCAACTCAGTCACAAACACTTTTCTTATTCCTTCCTAAACACCTCACCATATATAACCTATCTCAAAAAATTAAGTTTAAATACCTAACTGCCAACCCTCCCTTCCCCCACCCCCCAACAACCCAGGATGACCCACGGTAGCTCCTCTGGACACCCCCTACCAACAACCTCCGCCTAACGGTGGCCGCCATATCCCTACCCCCATTCCACCCCCAGTGTTACCCACCCTCCTCCTCCGTGTCAAACAGAGAAAATAGCGGCGATAACGCTAAATTTACCCAGCCAAACCGTTCGCCTCATTTGGACATACACCAGTAAATATTAATTATTACACCTGTTTAAACATTCACATATCAGTCAGTTAGCCTAAATTCTCCTCTATTCATTCATTCATGACACTGCTTCACTTGACTGCAACATCATCGAATAACCCTGCCATTTTTTCTGTCAACACAAACTCACAATTTCACATGTCAATCATTGCAATTGTTTATAAAAAGACACTAACTAACCCTGTTTGCTCCGAGGTATAAATACAGGTGCCAAATTTTATTCAGATGGCAACTCCAGCGTGGCCTAGTCGGATAGAACATGTTCCTAATCCGGATAGACCTGCGTTCGAGCCTGTCGCAACGGATGCAACTACAGGGCACAGATAGATTTCTGTGATGTCCTCTCCTGTAGGAGCATCAGTTTCGATAGATTCTCTGGATAGCCGAAGATTGATTGACTGATCCCTTGGAATGTGGGGAAGGGTTGAAATCCGGGGGCCCACGGACGGATACCTGGATCCACTGACCTCGGGCAGGTCTTTCAATTCACCTGGATTTCAGGTGGGGAGAAGGGAGGCAATTTGGGTCGACACAAATGGCTTCCTGGACCCAGAACTCCATGGATACACGTGTTCGTGTATCCTTGGATACATGTCCGTGTATCACAGACAAGCATAGATAGTCACACGGATTGATCACACGGATACATTTCCGTGTGATCCGTGAATCCGTGTGATACGGGATTCGAACCTAGGTGGGTGGGGATAAGGATAAGGGAGGCAATTTGAGGGGACACAAATGGCTTCCTGGACCCCAGAACCCCATGGATAACCCTAAACATAATACGGTTACGAAATCCCATAAGATAAGATACACGGACATACATAAGATACACGAAAATCCCTAAGATACACGGATAGGTTCGTGTCACAGGTAACAGGGGGACGGAAAGGAGGGAGGAAGAGAGGGAGGGAGGGAGGAAGAGAGAGAGGGAGGGGTATAATTAAATTTCAATTATCAATTTTATTAATTACAATTAAATCAATTTAAATTAATTTAACTCAATTTAATTGGAGTTATTTTTATATAATTATATAATTTATATAATTAGATATATAGTTAGATTATATAGTTAATATAGATATATATAGTTGGAGTTATATAATTGGAGTAAATTTAGTTAAGATCTTTAAGATCTTTACTCTTAATTTAAATGAGTTTAAATCTAGGGAGGGAAGGAGGGAAGTTTATTTTCTGTTGTTAGTTAGGGTTTAACCAACCTAGCCAACCTAAACTAACCTAACCTAACCTAATATAACCAACCTTTTTTAAAGTTCATAAACCTTCATAACATTAATGTAAACTATATTAAAGAAAATTATTTTAAAAAATAAACTATATTAAATAAAAGTTAAACTTGTTCCTTAACTAGTTCCTTGTTCCTCCCTTTATAAACCTTTGATACCTATAGGTTAAAAATAATACGGTCATTAACTTCAATTAGTTTTAGGTTAGTTTAGGTTATAGGTTAGGTTAGGTTTAGGTTAGGTTGGGAAATGAGTCAGTGCTTTAAACATCCGACGGCTAAAAGGACAGACTCCAAGATTAATACTCTATCCTGCTGGATCGAGCATTAATGTGCATTAAATTATAAATTAATTAAATTATTAAATTTTTAAATTATTAAATTTTTAAATTATTAGCATTAAAGCATGAATTGGATCAATGTGTGTACTCACACGTAGGTGAGTACACAAAAATGAATGACTTGTTCCTTCTCGTCTCACAATCGGGGATTCAAGGGTTCGAATCCCGGTCGGACAGGGTAGCGTTTAGCGTTTTGGTAGCGTTTCCTTTCACCCAATGCCTCTATTCACCTAGAAGTAAATAGTGAGTTACTTGCATCCTGGTGAGTGAGTGAGGGTTAGTCACTAGTTGGACCTTGTGGGGTAGGTGTTATAAGCCTAACATATGTATATATAAACTGCTTGTTCCACGACTCAGTGATTTTACATGTGTTGACTAAATGAAGCCTAAGAGAGAATATCTAAGACTCTCTAATATTAATATTATCTAATATTTGGCTATTTTAGATTATTTTTACTTTTAAATTATTTGAATTTATGCCATGGCCATTTATGCTTAGAGGAGATTTGCTTTGGTTCTTTAATTACCGGTAGGTATGTGGCATTTGTATGGAATTTGTGCGAGATCAATAGCATCCCAACATTTTCATTTTGGAGAAACACTCCATTTGTTGTTGGTTTGACTAAATAGTTGCTATAAGCACTATCTTTAATGGAGAATTGGCTGGTATGTGTGAGTAAACTCTATGATGCAGTTTTAGGTTAGTTTGGGTTACTGGTTAGGTTAGGTTTTAAGTGACGGAGTTCAGGTTTGATTAGGTGACAGGTTGATGATTAAATGACACACACAACCCTGTGAGTGTGTGTGTGTGTGTGTGTGTGTGTGTTTGTGTAAGAATGTCGCACATTGAAATGTGTACATGTGATTATAATAGTTTTTACCATCTGTGAAGAAAATGTCTGTAACCATTTGTCATTCCATTTTCTTTCTGCCTGCCTGCCTGCCTGCCTGCCTGCTAAAACTTCTCCACTCAATATGCTGTTGAATATCAATCTCCAGTGTTCACTTACCGTTAATTCATACAATATTAAACAAATGAAGTCATTAACAAATCTTTAAACATTTTCAGCACCTACATTCTTTCTAACATGAATCACAGTAACTAATATACTCAACTCAGTCACAAACACTTTTCTTATTCCTTCCTAAACACCTCACCATATATAACCTATCTCAAAAAATTAAGTTTAAATACCTAACTGCCAACCCTCCCTTCCCCCACCCCCCAACAACCCAGGATGACCCACGGTAGCTCCTCTGGACACCCCCTACCAACAACCTCCGCCTAACGGTGGCCGCCATATCCCTACCCCCATTCCACCCCCAGTGTTACCCACCCTCCTCCTCCGTGTCAAACAGAGAAAATAGCGGCGATAACGCTAAATTTACCCAGCCAAACCGTTCGCCTCATTTGGACATACACCAGTAAATATTAATTATTACACCTGTTTAAACATTCACATATCAGTCAGTTAGCCTAAATTCTCCTCTATTCATTCATTCATGACACTGCTTCACTTGACTGCAACATCATCGAATAACCCTGCCATTTTTTCTGTCAACACAAACTCACAATTTCACATGTCAATCATTGCAATTGTTTATAAAAAGACACTAACTAACCCTGTTTGCTCCGAGGTATAAATACAGGTGCCAAATTTTATTCAGATGGCAACTCCAGCGTGGCCTAGTCGGATAGAACATGTTCCTAATCCGGATAGACCTGCGTTCGAGCCTGTCGCAACGGATGCAACTACAGGGCACAGATAGATTTCTGTGATGTCCTCTCCTGTAGGAGCATCAGTTTCGATAGATTCTCTGGATAGCCGAAGATTGATTGACTGATCCCTTGGAATGTGGGGAAGGGTTGAAATCCGGGGGCCCACGGACGGATACCTGGATCCACTGACCTCGGGCAGGTCTTTCAATTCACCTGGATTTCAGGTGGGGAGAAGGGAGGCAATTTGGGTCGACACAAATGGCTTCCTGGACCCAGAACTCCATGGATACACGTGTTCGTGTATCCTTGGATACATGTCCGTGTATCACAGACAAGCATAGATAGTCACACGGATTGATCACACGGATACATTTCCGTGTGATCCGTGAATCCGTGTGATACGGGATTCGAACCTAGGTGGGTGGGGATAAGGATAAGGGAGGCAATTTGAGGGGACACAAATGGCTTCCTGGACCCCAGAACCCCATGGATAACCCTAAACATAATACGGTTACGAAATCCCATAAGATAAGATACACGGACATACATAAGATACACGAAAATCCCTAAGATACACGGATAGGTTCGTGTCACAGGTAACAGGGGGACGGAAAGGAGGGAGGAAGAGAGGGAGGGAGGGAGGAAGAGAGAGAGGGAGGGGTATAATTAAATTTCAATTATCAATTTTATTAATTACAATTAAATCAATTTAAATTAATTTAACTCAATTTAATTGGAGTTATTTTTATATAATTATATAATTTATATAATTAGATATATAGTTAGATTATATAGTTAATATAGATATATATAGTTGGAGTTATATAATTGGAGTAAATTTAGTTAAGATCTTTAAGATCTTTACTCTTAATTTAAATGAGTTTAAATCTAGGGAGGGAAGGAGGGAAGTTTATTTTCTGTTGTTAGTTAGGGTTTAACCAACCTAGCCAACCTAAACTAACCTAACCTAACCTAATATAACCAACCTTTTTTAAAGTTCATAAACCTTCATAACATTAATGTAAACTATATTAAAGAAAATTATTTTAAAAAATAAACTATATTAAATAAAAGTTAAACTTGTTCCTTAACTAGTTCCTTGTTCCTCCCTTTATAAACCTTTGATACCTATAGGTTAAAAATAATACGGTCATTAACTTCAATTAGTTTTAGGTTAGTTTAGGTTATAGGTTAGGTTAGGTTTAGGTTAGGTTGGGAAATGAGTCAGTGCTTTAAACATCCGACGGCTAAAAGGACAGACTCCAAGATTAATACTCTATCCTGCTGGATCGAGCATTAATGTGCATTAAATTATAAATTAATTAAATTATTAAATTTTTAAATTATTAAATTTTTAAATTATTAGCATTAAAGCATGAATTGGATCAATGTGTGTACTCACACGTAGGTGAGTACACAAAAATGAATGACTTGTTCCTTCTCGTCTCACAATCGGGGATTCAAGGGTTCGAATCCCGGTCGGACAGGGTAGCGTTTAGCGTTTTGGTAGCGTTTCCTTTCACCCAATGCCTCTATTCACCTAGAAGTAAATAGTGAGTTACTTGCATCCTGGTGAGTGAGTGAGGGTTAGTCACTAGTTGGACCTTGTGGGGTAGGTGTTATAAGCCTAACATATGTATATATAAACTGCTTGTTCCACGACTCAGTGATTTTACATGTGTTGACTAAATGAAGCCTAAGAGAGAATATCTAAGACTCTCTAATATTAATATTATCTAATATTTGGCTATTTTAGATTATTTTTACTTTTAAATTATTTGAATTTATGCCATGGCCATTTATGCTTAGAGGAGATTTGCTTTGGTTCTTTAATTACCGGTAGGTATGTGGCATTTGTATGGAATTTGTGCGAGATCAATAGCATCCCAACATTTTCATTTTGGAGAAACACTCCATTTGTTGTTGGTTTGACTAAATAGTTGCTATAAGCACTATCTTTAATGGAGAATTGGCTGGTATGTGTGAGTAAACTCTATGATGCAGTTTTAGGTTAGTTTGGGTTACTGGTTAGGTTAGGTTTTAAGTGACGGAGTTCAGGTTTGATTAGGTGACAGGTTGATGATTAAATGACACACACAACCCTGTGAGTGTGTGTGTGTGTGTGTGTGTGTGTGTTTGTGTAAGAATGTCGCACATTGAAATGTGTACATGTGATTATAATAGTTTTTACCATCTGTGAAGAAAATGTCTGTAACCATTTGTCATTCCATTTTCTTTCTGCCTGCCTGCCTGCCTGCCTGCCTGCCTGCTAAAACTTCTCCACTCAATATGCTGTTGAATATCAATCTCCAGTGTTCACTTACCGTTAATTCATACAATATTAAACAAATGAAGTCATTAACAAATCTTTAAACATTTTCAGCACCTACATTCTTTCTAACATGAATCACAGTAACTAATATACTCAACTCAGTCACAAACACTTTTCTTATTCCTTCCTAAACACCTCACCATATATAACCTATCTCAAAAAATTAAGTTTAAATACCTAACTGCCAACCCTCCCTTCCCCCACCCCCCAACAACCCAGGATGACCCACGGTAGCTCCTCTGGACACCCCCTACCAACAACCTCCGCCTAACGGTGGCCGCCATATCCCTACCCCCATTCCACCCCCAGTGTTACCCACCCTCCTCCTCCGTGTCAAACAGAGAAAATAGCGGCGATAACGCTAAATTTACCCAGCCAAACCGTTCGCCTCATTTGGACATACACCAGTAAATATTAATTATTACACCTGTTTAAACATTCACATATCAGTCAGTTAGCCTAAATTCTCCTCTATTCATTCATTCATGACACTGCTTCACTTGACTGCAACATCATCGAATAACCCTGCCATTTTTTCTGTCAACACAAACTCACAATTTCACATGTCAATCATTGCAATTGTTTATAAAAAGACACTAACTAACCCTGTTTGCTCCGAGGTATAAATACAGGTGCCAAATTTTATTCAGATGGCAACTCCAGCGTGGCCTAGTCGGATAGAACATGTTCCTAATCCGGATAGACCTGCGTTCGAGCCTGTCGCAACGGATGCAACTACAGGGCACAGATAGATTTCTGTGATGTCCTCTCCTGTAGGAGCATCAGTTTCGATAGATTCTCTGGATAGCCGAAGATTGATTGACTGATCCCTTGGAATGTGGGGAAGGGTTGAAATCCGGGGGCCCACGGACGGATACCTGGATCCACTGACCTCGGGCAGGTCTTTCAATTCACCTGGATTTCAGGTGGGGAGAAGGGAGGCAATTTGGGTCGACACAAATGGCTTCCTGGACCCAGAACTCCATGGATACACGTGTTCGTGTATCCTTGGATACATGTCCGTGTATCACAGACAAGCATAGATAGTCACACGGATTGATCACACGGATACATTTCCGTGTGATCCGTGAATCCGTGTGATACGGGATTCGAACCTAGGTGGGTGGGGATAAGGATAAGGGAGGCAATTTGAGGGGACACAAATGGCTTCCTGGACCCCAGAACCCCATGGATAACCCTAAACATAATACGGTTACGAAATCCCATAAGATAAGATACACGGACATACATAAGATACACGAAAATCCCTAAGATACACGGATAGGTTCGTGTCACAGGTAACAGGGGGACGGAAAGGAGGGAGGAAGAGAGGGAGGGAGGGAGGAAGAGAGAGAGGGAGGGGTATAATTAAATTTCAATTATCAATTTTATTAATTACAATTAAATCAATTTAAATTAATTTAACTCAATTTAATTGGAGTTATTTTTATATAATTATATAATTTATATAATTAGATATATAGTTAGATTATATAGTTAATATAGATATATATAGTTGGAGTTATATAATTGGAGTAAATTTAGTTAAGATCTTTAAGATCTTTACTCTTAATTTAAATGAGTTTAAATCTAGGGAGGGAAGGAGGGAAGTTTATTTTCTGTTGTTAGTTAGGGTTTAACCAACCTAGCCAACCTAAACTAACCTAACCTAACCTAATATAACCAACCTTTTTTAAAGTTCATAAACCTTCATAACATTAATGTAAACTATATTAAAGAAAATTATTTTAAAAAATAAACTATATTAAATAAAAGTTAAACTTGTTCCTTAACTAGTTCCTTGTTCCTCCCTTTATAAACCTTTGATACCTATAGGTTAAAAATAATACGGTCATTAACTTCAATTAGTTTTAGGTTAGTTTAGGTTATAGGTTAGGTTAGGTTTAGGTTAGGTTGGGAAATGAGTCAGTGCTTTAAACATCCGACGGCTAAAAGGACAGACTCCAAGATTAATACTCTATCCTGCTGGATCGAGCATTAATGTGCATTAAATTATAAATTAATTAAATTATTAAATTTTTAAATTATTAAATTTTTAAATTATTAGCATTAAAGCATGAATTGGATCAATGTGTGTACTCACACGTAGGTGAGTACACAAAAATGAATGACTTGTTCCTTCTCGTCTCACAATCGGGGATTCAAGGGTTCGAATCCCGGTCGGACAGGGTAGCGTTTAGCGTTTTGGTAGCGTTTCCTTTCACCCAATGCCTCTATTCACCTAGAAGTAAATAGTGAGTTACTTGCATCCTGGTGAGTGAGTGAGGGTTAGTCACTAGTTGGACCTTGTGGGGTAGGTGTTATAAGCCTAACATATGTATATATAAACTGCTTGTTCCACGACTCAGTGATTTTACATGTGTTGACTAAATGAAGCCTAAGAGAGAATATCTAAGACTCTCTAATATTAATATTATCTAATATTTGGCTATTTTAGATTATTTTTACTTTTAAATTATTTGAATTTATGCCATGGCCATTTATGCTTAGAGGAGATTTGCTTTGGTTCTTTAATTACCGGTAGGTATGTGGCATTTGTATGGAATTTGTGCGAGATCAATAGCATCCCAACATTTTCATTTTGGAGAAACACTCCATTTGTTGTTGGTTTGACTAAATAGTTGCTATAAGCACTATCTTTAATGGAGAATTGGCTGGTATGTGTGAGTAAACTCTATGATGCAGTTTTAGGTTAGTTTGGGTTACTGGTTAGGTTAGGTTTTAAGTGACGGAGTTCAGGTTTGATTAGGTGACAGGTTGATGATTAAATGACACACACAACCCTGTGAGTGTGTGTGTGTGTGTGTGTGTGTGTGTTTGTGTAAGAATGTCGCACATTGAAATGTGTACATGTGATTATAATAGTTTTTACCATCTGTGAAGAAAATGTCTGTAACCATTTGTCATTCCATTTTCTTTCTGCCTGCCTGCCTGCCTGCCTGCCTGCTAAAACTTCTCCACTCAATATGCTGTTGAATATCAATCTCCAGTGTTCACTTACCGTTAATTCATACAATATTAAACAAATGAAGTCATTAACAAATCTTTAAACATTTTCAGCACCTACATTCTTTCTAACATGAATCACAGTAACTAATATACTCAACTCAGTCACAAACACTTTTCTTATTCCTTCCTAAACACCTCACCATATATAACCTATCTCAAAAAATTAAGTTTAAATACCTAACTGCCAACCCTCCCTTCCCCCACCCCCCAACAACCCAGGATGACCCACGGTAGCTCCTCTGGACACCCCCTACCAACAACCTCCGCCTAACGGTGGCCGCCATATCCCTACCCCCATTCCACCCCCAGTGTTACCCACCCTCCTCCTCCGTGTCAAACAGAGAAAATAGCGGCGATAACGCTAAATTTACCCAGCCAAACCGTTCGCCTCATTTGGACATACACCAGTAAATATTAATTATTACACCTGTTTAAACATTCACATATCAGTCAGTTAGCCTAAATTCTCCTCTATTCATTCATTCATGACACTGCTTCACTTGACTGCAACATCATCGAATAACCCTGCCATTTTTTCTGTCAACACAAACTCACAATTTCACATGTCAATCATTGCAATTGTTTATAAAAAGACACTAACTAACCCTGTTTGCTCCGAGGTATAAATACAGGTGCCAAATTTTATTCAGATGGCAACTCCAGCGTGGCCTAGTCGGATAGAACATGTTCCTAATCCGGATAGACCTGCGTTCGAGCCTGTCGCAACGGATGCAACTACAGGGCACAGATAGATTTCTGTGATGTCCTCTCCTGTAGGAGCATCAGTTTCGATAGATTCTCTGGATAGCCGAAGATTGATTGACTGATCCCTTGGAATGTGGGGAAGGGTTGAAATCCGGGGGCCCACGGACGGATACCTGGATCCACTGACCTCGGGCAGGTCTTTCAATTCACCTGGATTTCAGGTGGGGAGAAGGGAGGCAATTTGGGTCGACACAAATGGCTTCCTGGACCCAGAACTCCATGGATACACGTGTTCGTGTATCCTTGGATACATGTCCGTGTATCACAGACAAGCATAGATAGTCACACGGATTGATCACACGGATACATTTCCGTGTGATCCGTGAATCCGTGTGATACGGGATTCGAACCTAGGTGGGTGGGGATAAGGATAAGGGAGGCAATTTGAGGGGACACAAATGGCTTCCTGGACCCCAGAACCCCATGGATAACCCTAAACATAATACGGTTACGAAATCCCATAAGATAAGATACACGGACATACATAAGATACACGAAAATCCCTAAGATACACGGATAGGTTCGTGTCACAGGTAACAGGGGGACGGAAAGGAGGGAGGAAGAGAGGGAGGGAGGGAGGAAGAGAGAGAGGGAGGGGTATAATTAAATTTCAATTATCAATTTTATTAATTACAATTAAATCAATTTAAATTAATTTAACTCAATTTAATTGGAGTTATTTTTATATAATTATATAATTTATATAATTAGATATATAGTTAGATTATATAGTTAATATAGATATATATAGTTGGAGTTATATAATTGGAGTAAATTTAGTTAAGATCTTTAAGATCTTTACTCTTAATTTAAATGAGTTTAAATCTAGGGAGGGAAGGAGGGAAGTTTATTTTCTGTTGTTAGTTAGGGTTTAACCAACCTAGCCAACCTAAACTAACCTAACCTAACCTAATATAACCAACCTTTTTTAAAGTTCATAAACCTTCATAACATTAATGTAAACTATATTAAAGAAAATTATTTTAAAAAATAAACTATATTAAATAAAAGTTAAACTTGTTCCTTAACTAGTTCCTTGTTCCTCCCTTTATAAACCTTTGATACCTATAGGTTAAAAATAATACGGTCATTAACTTCAATTAGTTTTAGGTTAGTTTAGGTTATAGGTTAGGTTAGGTTTAGGTTAGGTTGGGAAATGAGTCAGTGCTTTAAACATCCGACGGCTAAAAGGACAGACTCCAAGATTAATACTCTATCCTGCTGGATCGAGCATTAATGTGCATTAAATTATAAATTAATTAAATTATTAAATTTTTAAATTATTAAATTTTTAAATTATTAGCATTAAAGCATGAATTGGATCAATGTGTGTACTCACACGTAGGTGAGTACACAAAAATGAATGACTTGTTCCTTCTCGTCTCACAATCGGGGATTCAAGGGTTCGAATCCCGGTCGGACAGGGTAGCGTTTAGCGTTTTGGTAGCGTTTCCTTTCACCCAATGCCTCTATTCACCTAGAAGTAAATAGTGAGTTACTTGCATCCTGGTGAGTGAGTGAGGGTTAGTCACTAGTTGGACCTTGTGGGGTAGGTGTTATAAGCCTAACATATGTATATATAAACTGCTTGTTCCACGACTCAGTGATTTTACATGTGTTGACTAAATGAAGCCTAAGAGAGAATATCTAAGACTCTCTAATATTAATATTATCTAATATTTGGCTATTTTAGATTATTTTTACTTTTAAATTATTTGAATTTATGCCATGGCCATTTATGCTTAGAGGAGATTTGCTTTGGTTCTTTAATTACCGGTAGGTATGTGGCATTTGTATGGAATTTGTGCGAGATCAATAGCATCCCAACATTTTCATTTTGGAGAAACACTCCATTTGTTGTTGGTTTGACTAAATAGTTGCTATAAGCACTATCTTTAATGGAGAATTGGCTGGTATGTGTGAGTAAACTCTATGATGCAGTTTTAGGTTAGTTTGGGTTACTGGTTAGGTTAGGTTTTAAGTGACGGAGTTCAGGTTTGATTAGGTGACAGGTTGATGATTAAATGACACACACAACCCTGTGAGTGTGTGTGTGTGTGTGTGTGTGTGTGTTTGTGTAAGAATGTCGCACATTGAAATGTGTACATGTGATTATAATAGTTTTTACCATCTGTGAAGAAAATGTCTGTAACCATTTGTCATTCCATTTTCTTTCTGCCTGCCTGCCTGCCTGCCTGCCTGCCTGCTAAAACTTCTCCACTCAATATGCTGTTGAATATCAATCTCCAGTGTTCACTTACCGTTAATTCATACAATATTAAACAAATGAAGTCATTAACAAATCTTTAAACATTTTCAGCACCTACATTCTTTCTAACATGAATCACAGTAACTAATATACTCAACTCAGTCACAAACACTTTTCTTATTCCTTCCTAAACACCTCACCATATATAACCTATCTCAAAAAATTAAGTTTAAATACCTAACTGCCAACCCTCCCTTCCCCCACCCCCCAACAACCCAGGATGACCCACGGTAGCTCCTCTGGACACCCCCTACCAACAACCTCCGCCTAACGGTGGCCGCCATATCCCTACCCCCATTCCACCCCCAGTGTTACCCACCCTCCTCCTCCGTGTCAAACAGAGAAAATAGCGGCGATAACGCTAAATTTACCCAGCCAAACCGTTCGCCTCATTTGGACATACACCAGTAAATATTAATTATTACACCTGTTTAAACATTCACATATCAGTCAGTTAGCCTAAATTCTCCTCTATTCATTCATTCATGACACTGCTTCACTTGACTGCAACATCATCGAATAACCCTGCCATTTTTTCTGTCAACACAAACTCACAATTTCACATGTCAATCATTGCAATTGTTTATAAAAAGACACTAACTAACCCTGTTTGCTCCGAGGTATAAATACAGGTGCCAAATTTTATTCAGATGGCAACTCCAGCGTGGCCTAGTCGGATAGAACATGTTCCTAATCCGGATAGACCTGCGTTCGAGCCTGTCGCAACGGATGCAACTACAGGGCACAGATAGATTTCTGTGATGTCCTCTCCTGTAGGAGCATCAGTTTCGATAGATTCTCTGGATAGCCGAAGATTGATTGACTGATCCCTTGGAATGTGGGGAAGGGTTGAAATCCGGGGGCCCACGGACGGATACCTGGATCCACTGACCTCGGGCAGGTCTTTCAATTCACCTGGATTTCAGGTGGGGAGAAGGGAGGCAATTTGGGTCGACACAAATGGCTTCCTGGACCCAGAACTCCATGGATACACGTGTTCGTGTATCCTTGGATACATGTCCGTGTATCACAGACAAGCATAGATAGTCACACGGATTGATCACACGGATACATTTCCGTGTGATCCGTGAATCCGTGTGATACGGGATTCGAACCTAGGTGGGTGGGGATAAGGATAAGGGAGGCAATTTGAGGGGACACAAATGGCTTCCTGGACCCCAGAACCCCATGGATAACCCTAAACATAATACGGTTACGAAATCCCATAAGATAAGATACACGGACATACATAAGATACACGAAAATCCCTAAGATACACGGATAGGTTCGTGTCACAGGTAACAGGGGGACGGAAAGGAGGGAGGAAGAGAGGGAGGGAGGGAGGAAGAGAGAGAGGGAGGGGTATAATTAAATTTCAATTATCAATTTTATTAATTACAATTAAATCAATTTAAATTAATTTAACTCAATTTAATTGGAGTTATTTTTATATAATTATATAATTTATATAATTAGATATATAGTTAGATTATATAGTTAATATAGATATATATAGTTGGAGTTATATAATTGGAGTAAATTTAGTTAAGATCTTTAAGATCTTTACTCTTAATTTAAATGAGTTTAAATCTAGGGAGGGAAGGAGGGAAGTTTATTTTCTGTTGTTAGTTAGGGTTTAACCAACCTAGCCAACCTAAACTAACCTAACCTAACCTAATATAACCAACCTTTTTTAAAGTTCATAAACCTTCATAACATTAATGTAAACTATATTAAAGAAAATTATTTTAAAAAATAAACTATATTAAATAAAAGTTAAACTTGTTCCTTAACTAGTTCCTTGTTCCTCCCTTTATAAACCTTTGATACCTATAGGTTAAAAATAATACGGTCATTAACTTCAATTAGTTTTAGGTTAGTTTAGGTTATAGGTTAGGTTAGGTTTAGGTTAGGTTGGGAAATGAGTCAGTGCTTTAAACATCCGACGGCTAAAAGGACAGACTCCAAGATTAATACTCTATCCTGCTGGATCGAGCATTAATGTGCATTAAATTATAAATTAATTAAATTATTAAATTTTTAAATTATTAAATTTTTAAATTATTAGCATTAAAGCATGAATTGGATCAATGTGTGTACTCACACGTAGGTGAGTACACAAAAATGAATGACTTGTTCCTTCTCGTCTCACAATCGGGGATTCAAGGGTTCGAATCCCGGTCGGACAGGGTAGCGTTTAGCGTTTTGGTAGCGTTTCCTTTCACCCAATGCCTCTATTCACCTAGAAGTAAATAGTGAGTTACTTGCATCCTGGTGAGTGAGTGAGGGTTAGTCACTAGTTGGACCTTGTGGGGTAGGTGTTATAAGCCTAACATATGTATATATAAACTGCTTGTTCCACGACTCAGTGATTTTACATGTGTTGACTAAATGAAGCCTAAGAGAGAATATCTAAGACTCTCTAATATTAATATTATCTAATATTTGGCTATTTTAGATTATTTTTACTTTTAAATTATTTGAATTTATGCCATGGCCATTTATGCTTAGAGGAGATTTGCTTTGGTTCTTTAATTACCGGTAGGTATGTGGCATTTGTATGGAATTTGTGCGAGATCAATAGCATCCCAACATTTTCATTTTGGAGAAACACTCCATTTGTTGTTGGTTTGACTAAATAGTTGCTATAAGCACTATCTTTAATGGAGAATTGGCTGGTATGTGTGAGTAAACTCTATGATGCAGTTTTAGGTTAGTTTGGGTTACTGGTTAGGTTAGGTTTTAAGTGACGGAGTTCAGGTTTGATTAGGTGACAGGTTGATGATTAAATGACACACACAACCCTGTGAGTGTGTGTGTGTGTGTGTGTGTGTGTGTTTGTGTAAGAATGTCGCACATTGAAATGTGTACATGTGATTATAATAGTTTTTACCATCTGTGAAGAAAATGTCTGTAACCATTTGTCATTCCATTTTCTTTCTGCCTGCCTGCCTGCCTGCCTGCCTGCTAAAACTTCTCCACTCAATATGCTGTTGAATATCAATCTCCAGTGTTCACTTACCGTTAATTCATACAATATTAAACAAATGAAGTCATTAACAAATCTTTAAACATTTTCAGCACCTACATTCTTTCTAACATGAATCACAGTAACTAATATACTCAACTCAGTCACAAACACTTTTCTTATTCCTTCCTAAACACCTCACCATATATAACCTATCTCAAAAAATTAAGTTTAAATACCTAACTGCCAACCCTCCCTTCCCCCACCCCCCAACAACCCAGGATGACCCACGGTAGCTCCTCTGGACACCCCCTACCAACAACCTCCGCCTAACGGTGGCCGCCATATCCCTACCCCCATTCCACCCCCAGTGTTACCCACCCTCCTCCTCCGTGTCAAACAGAGAAAATAGCGGCGATAACGCTAAATTTACCCAGCCAAACCGTTCGCCTCATTTGGACATACACCAGTAAATATTAATTATTACACCTGTTTAAACATTCACATATCAGTCAGTTAGCCTAAATTCTCCTCTATTCATTCATTCATGACACTGCTTCACTTGACTGCAACATCATCGAATAACCCTGCCATTTTTTCTGTCAACACAAACTCACAATTTCACATGTCAATCATTGCAATTGTTTATAAAAAGACACTAACTAACCCTGTTTGCTCCGAGGTATAAATACAGGTGCCAAATTTTATTCAGATGGCAACTCCAGCGTGGCCTAGTCGGATAGAACATGTTCCTAATCCGGATAGACCTGCGTTCGAGCCTGTCGCAACGGATGCAACTACAGGGCACAGATAGATTTCTGTGATGTCCTCTCCTGTAGGAGCATCAGTTTCGATAGATTCTCTGGATAGCCGAAGATTGATTGACTGATCCCTTGGAATGTGGGGAAGGGTTGAAATCCGGGGGCCCACGGACGGATACCTGGATCCACTGACCTCGGGCAGGTCTTTCAATTCACCTGGATTTCAGGTGGGGAGAAGGGAGGCAATTTGGGTCGACACAAATGGCTTCCTGGACCCAGAACTCCATGGATACACGTGTTCGTGTATCCTTGGATACATGTCCGTGTATCACAGACAAGCATAGATAGTCACACGGATTGATCACACGGATACATTTCCGTGTGATCCGTGAATCCGTGTGATACGGGATTCGAACCTAGGTGGGTGGGGATAAGGATAAGGGAGGCAATTTGAGGGGACACAAATGGCTTCCTGGACCCCAGAACCCCATGGATAACCCTAAACATAATACGGTTACGAAATCCCATAAGATAAGATACACGGACATACATAAGATACACGAAAATCCCTAAGATACACGGATAGGTTCGTGTCACAGGTAACAGGGGGACGGAAAGGAGGGAGGAAGAGAGGGAGGGAGGGAGGAAGAGAGAGAGGGAGGGGTATAATTAAATTTCAATTATCAATTTTATTAATTACAATTAAATCAATTTAAATTAATTTAACTCAATTTAATTGGAGTTATTTTTATATAATTATATAATTTATATAATTAGATATATAGTTAGATTATATAGTTAATATAGATATATATAGTTGGAGTTATATAATTGGAGTAAATTTAGTTAAGATCTTTAAGATCTTTACTCTTAATTTAAATGAGTTTAAATCTAGGGAGGGAAGGAGGGAAGTTTATTTTCTGTTGTTAGTTAGGGTTTAACCAACCTAGCCAACCTAAACTAACCTAACCTAACCTAATATAACCAACCTTTTTTAAAGTTCATAAACCTTCATAACATTAATGTAAACTATATTAAAGAAAATTATTTTAAAAAATAAACTATATTAAATAAAAGTTAAACTTGTTCCTTAACTAGTTCCTTGTTCCTCCCTTTATAAACCTTTGATACCTATAGGTTAAAAATAATACGGTCATTAACTTCAATTAGTTTTAGGTTAGTTTAGGTTATAGGTTAGGTTAGGTTTAGGTTAGGTTGGGAAATGAGTCAGTGCTTTAAACATCCGACGGCTAAAAGGACAGACTCCAAGATTAATACTCTATCCTGCTGGATCGAGCATTAATGTGCATTAAATTATAAATTAATTAAATTATTAAATTTTTAAATTATTAAATTTTTAAATTATTAGCATTAAAGCATGAATTGGATCAATGTGTGTACTCACACGTAGGTGAGTACACAAAAATGAATGACTTGTTCCTTCTCGTCTCACAATCGGGGATTCAAGGGTTCGAATCCCGGTCGGACAGGGTAGCGTTTAGCGTTTTGGTAGCGTTTCCTTTCACCCAATGCCTCTATTCACCTAGAAGTAAATAGTGAGTTACTTGCATCCTGGTGAGTGAGTGAGGGTTAGTCACTAGTTGGACCTTGTGGGGTAGGTGTTATAAGCCTAACATATGTATATATAAACTGCTTGTTCCACGACTCAGTGATTTTACATGTGTTGACTAAATGAAGCCTAAGAGAGAATATCTAAGACTCTCTAATATTAATATTATCTAATATTTGGCTATTTTAGATTATTTTTACTTTTAAATTATTTGAATTTATGCCATGGCCATTTATGCTTAGAGGAGATTTGCTTTGGTTCTTTAATTACCGGTAGGTATGTGGCATTTGTATGGAATTTGTGCGAGATCAATAGCATCCCAACATTTTCATTTTGGAGAAACACTCCATTTGTTGTTGGTTTGACTAAATAGTTGCTATAAGCACTATCTTTAATGGAGAATTGGCTGGTATGTGTGAGTAAACTCTATGATGCAGTTTTAGGTTAGTTTGGGTTACTGGTTAGGTTAGGTTTTAAGTGACGGAGTTCAGGTTTGATTAGGTGACAGGTTGATGATTAAATGACACACACAACCCTGTGAGTGTGTGTGTGTGTGTGTGTGTGTGTTTGTGTAAGAATGTCGCACATTGAAATGTGTACATGTGATTATAATAGTTTTTACCATCTGTGAAGAAAATGTCTGTAACCATTTGTCATTCCATTTTCTTTCTGCCTGCCTGCCTGCCTGCCTGCCTGCTAAAACTTCTCCACTCAATATGCTGTTGAATATCAATCTCCAGTGTTCACTTACCGTTAATTCATACAATATTAAACAAATGAAGTCATTAACAAATCTTTAAACATTTTCAGCACCTACATTCTTTCTAACATGAATCACAGTAACTAATATACTCAACTCAGTCACAAACACTTTTCTTATTCCTTCCTAAACACCTCACCATATATAACCTATCTCAAAAAATTAAGTTTAAATACCTAACTGCCAACCCTCCCTTCCCCCACCCCCCAACAACCCAGGATGACCCACGGTAGCTCCTCTGGACACCCCCTACCAACAACCTCCGCCTAACGGTGGCCGCCATATCCCTACCCCCATTCCACCCCCAGTGTTACCCACCCTCCTCCTCCGTGTCAAACAGAGAAAATAGCGGCGATAACGCTAAATTTACCCAGCCAAACCGTTCGCCTCATTTGGACATACACCAGTAAATATTAATTATTACACCTGTTTAAACATTCACATATCAGTCAGTTAGCCTAAATTCTCCTCTATTCATTCATTCATGACACTGCTTCACTTGACTGCAACATCATCGAATAACCCTGCCATTTTTTCTGTCAACACAAACTCACAATTTCACATGTCAATCATTGCAATTGTTTATAAAAAGACACTAACTAACCCTGTTTGCTCCGAGGTATAAATACAGGTGCCAAATTTTATTCAGATGGCAACTCCAGCGTGGCCTAGTCGGATAGAACATGTTCCTAATCCGGATAGACCTGCGTTCGAGCCTGTCGCAACGGATGCAACTACAGGGCACAGATAGATTTCTGTGATGTCCTCTCCTGTAGGAGCATCAGTTTCGATAGATTCTCTGGATAGCCGAAGATTGATTGACTGATCCCTTGGAATGTGGGGAAGGGTTGAAATCCGGGGGCCCACGGACGGATACCTGGATCCACTGACCTCGGGCAGGTCTTTCAATTCACCTGGATTTCAGGTGGGGAGAAGGGAGGCAATTTGGGTCGACACAAATGGCTTCCTGGACCCAGAACTCCATGGATACACGTGTTCGTGTATCCTTGGATACATGTCCGTGTATCACAGACAAGCATAGATAGTCACACGGATTGATCACACGGATACATTTCCGTGTGATCCGTGAATCCGTGTGATACGGGATTCGAACCTAGGTGGGTGGGGATAAGGATAAGGGAGGCAATTTGAGGGGACACAAATGGCTTCCTGGACCCCAGAACCCCATGGATAACCCTAAACATAATACGGTTACGAAATCCCATAAGATAAGATACACGGACATACATAAGATACACGAAAATCCCTAAGATACACGGATAGGTTCGTGTCACAGGTAACAGGGGGACGGAAAGGAGGGAGGAAGAGAGGGAGGGAGGGAGGAAGAGAGAGAGGGAGGGGTATAATTAAATTTCAATTATCAATTTTATTAATTACAATTAAATCAATTTAAATTAATTTAACTCAATTTAATTGGAGTTATTTTTATATAATTATATAATTTATATAATTAGATATATAGTTAGATTATATAGTTAATATAGATATATATAGTTGGAGTTATATAATTGGAGTAAATTTAGTTAAGATCTTTAAGATCTTTACTCTTAATTTAAATGAGTTTAAATCTAGGGAGGGAAGGAGGGAAGTTTATTTTCTGTTGTTAGTTAGGGTTTAACCAACCTAGCCAACCTAAACTAACCTAACCTAACCTAATATAACCAACCTTTTTTAAAGTTCATAAACCTTCATAACATTAATGTAAACTATATTAAAGAAAATTATTTTAAAAAATAAACTATATTAAATAAAAGTTAAACTTGTTCCTTAACTAGTTCCTTGTTCCTCCCTTTATAAACCTTTGATACCTATAGGTTAAAAATAATACGGTCATTAACTTCAATTAGTTTTAGGTTAGTTTAGGTTATAGGTTAGGTTAGGTTTAGGTTAGGTTGGGAAATGAGTCAGTGCTTTAAACATCCGACGGCTAAAAGGACAGACTCCAAGATTAATACTCTATCCTGCTGGATCGAGCATTAATGTGCATTAAATTATAAATTAATTAAATTATTAAATTTTTAAATTATTAAATTTTTAAATTATTAGCATTAAAGCATGAATTGGATCAATGTGTGTACTCACACGTAGGTGAGTACACAAAAATGAATGACTTGTTCCTTCTCGTCTCACAATCGGGGATTCAAGGGTTCGAATCCCGGTCGGACAGGGTAGCGTTTAGCGTTTTGGTAGCGTTTCCTTTCACCCAATGCCTCTATTCACCTAGAAGTAAATAGTGAGTTACTTGCATCCTGGTGAGTGAGTGAGGGTTAGTCACTAGTTGGACCTTGTGGGGTAGGTGTTATAAGCCTAACATATGTATATATAAACTGCTTGTTCCACGACTCAGTGATTTTACATGTGTTGACTAAATGAAGCCTAAGAGAGAATATCTAAGACTCTCTAATATTAATATTATCTAATATTTGGCTATTTTAGATTATTTTTACTTTTAAATTATTTGAATTTATGCCATGGCCATTTATGCTTAGAGGAGATTTGCTTTGGTTCTTTAATTACCGGTAGGTATGTGGCATTTGTATGGAATTTGTGCGAGATCAATAGCATCCCAACATTTTCATTTTGGAGAAACACTCCATTTGTTGTTGGTTTGACTAAATAGTTGCTATAAGCACTATCTTTAATGGAGAATTGGCTGGTATGTGTGAGTAAACTCTATGATGCAGTTTTAGGTTAGTTTGGGTTACTGGTTAGGTTAGGTTTTAAGTGACGGAGTTCAGGTTTGATTAGGTGACAGGTTGATGATTAAATGACACACACAACCCTGTGAGTGTGTGTGTGTGTGTGTGTGTGTGTGTTTGTGTAAGAATGTCGCACATTGAAATGTGTACATGTGATTATAATAGTTTTTACCATCTGTGAAGAAAATGTCTGTAACCATTTGTCATTCCATTTTCTTTCTGCCTGCCTGCCTGCCTGCCTGCCTGCTAAAACTTCTCCACTCAATATGCTGTTGAATATCAATCTCCAGTGTTCACTTACCGTTAATTCATACAATATTAAACAAATGAAGTCATTAACAAATCTTTAAACATTTTCAGCACCTACATTCTTTCTAACATGAATCACAGTAACTAATATACTCAACTCAGTCACAAACACTTTTCTTATTCCTTCCTAAACACCTCACCATATATAACCTATCTCAAAAAATTAAGTTTAAATACCTAACTGCCAACCCTCCCTTCCCCCACCCCCCAACAACCCAGGATGACCCACGGTAGCTCCTCTGGACACCCCCTACCAACAACCTCCGCCTAACGGTGGCCGCCATATCCCTACCCCCATTCCACCCCCAGTGTTACCCACCCTCCTCCTCCGTGTCAAACAGAGAAAATAGCGGCGATAACGCTAAATTTACCCAGCCAAACCGTTCGCCTCATTTGGACATACACCAGTAAATATTAATTATTACACCTGTTTAAACATTCACATATCAGTCAGTTAGCCTAAATTCTCCTCTATTCATTCATTCATGACACTGCTTCACTTGACTGCAACATCATCGAATAACCCTGCCATTTTTTCTGTCAACACAAACTCACAATTTCACATGTCAATCATTGCAATTGTTTATAAAAAGACACTAACTAACCCTGTTTGCTCCGAGGTATAAATACAGGTGCCAAATTTTATTCAGATGGCAACTCCAGCGTGGCCTAGTCGGATAGAACATGTTCCTAATCCGGATAGACCTGCGTTCGAGCCTGTCGCAACGGATGCAACTACAGGGCACAGATAGATTTCTGTGATGTCCTCTCCTGTAGGAGCATCAGTTTCGATAGATTCTCTGGATAGCCGAAGATTGATTGACTGATCCCTTGGAATGTGGGGAAGGGTTGAAATCCGGGGGCCCACGGACGGATACCTGGATCCACTGACCTCGGGCAGGTCTTTCAATTCACCTGGATTTCAGGTGGGGAGAAGGGAGGCAATTTGGGTCGACACAAATGGCTTCCTGGACCCAGAACTCCATGGATACACGTGTTCGTGTATCCTTGGATACATGTCCGTGTATCACAGACAAGCATAGATAGTCACACGGATTGATCACACGGATACATTTCCGTGTGATCCGTGAATCCGTGTGATACGGGATTCGAACCTAGGTGGGTGGGGATAAGGATAAGGGAGGCAATTTGAGGGGACACAAATGGCTTCCTGGACCCCAGAACCCCATGGATAACCCTAAACATAATACGGTTACGAAATCCCATAAGATAAGATACACGGACATACATAAGATACACGAAAATCCCTAAGATACACGGATAGGTTCGTGTCACAGGTAACAGGGGGACGGAAAGGAGGGAGGAAGAGAGGGAGGGAGGGAGGAAGAGAGAGAGGGAGGGGTATAATTAAATTTCAATTATCAATTTTATTAATTACAATTAAATCAATTTAAATTAATTTAACTCAATTTAATTGGAGTTATTTTTATATAATTATATAATTTATATAATTAGATATATAGTTAGATTATATAGTTAATATAGATATATATAGTTGGAGTTATATAATTGGAGTAAATTTAGTTAAGATCTTTAAGATCTTTACTCTTAATTTAAATGAGTTTAAATCTAGGGAGGGAAGGAGGGAAGTTTATTTTCTGTTGTTAGTTAGGGTTTAACCAACCTAGCCAACCTAAACTAACCTAACCTAACCTAATATAACCAACCTTTTTTAAAGTTCATAAACCTTCATAACATTAATGTAAACTATATTAAAGAAAATTATTTTAAAAAATAAACTATATTAAATAAAAGTTAAACTTGTTCCTTAACTAGTTCCTTGTTCCTCCCTTTATAAACCTTTGATACCTATAGGTTAAAAATAATACGGTCATTAACTTCAATTAGTTTTAGGTTAGTTTAGGTTATAGGTTAGGTTAGGTTTAGGTTAGGTTGGGAAATGAGTCAGTGCTTTAAACATCCGACGGCTAAAAGGACAGACTCCAAGATTAATACTCTATCCTGCTGGATCGAGCATTAATGTGCATTAAATTATAAATTAATTAAATTATTAAATTTTTAAATTATTAAATTTTTAAATTATTAGCATTAAAGCATGAATTGGATCAATGTGTGTACTCACACGTAGGTGAGTACACAAAAATGAATGACTTGTTCCTTCTCGTCTCACAATCGGGGATTCAAGGGTTCGAATCCCGGTCGGACAGGGTAGCGTTTAGCGTTTTGGTAGCGTTTCCTTTCACCCAATGCCTCTATTCACCTAGAAGTAAATAGTGAGTTACTTGCATCCTGGTGAGTGAGTGAGGGTTAGTCACTAGTTGGACCTTGTGGGGTAGGTGTTATAAGCCTAACATATGTATATATAAACTGCTTGTTCCACGACTCAGTGATTTTACATGTGTTGACTAAATGAAGCCTAAGAGAGAATATCTAAGACTCTCTAATATTAATATTATCTAATATTTGGCTATTTTAGATTATTTTTACTTTTAAATTATTTGAATTTATGCCATGGCCATTTATGCTTAGAGGAGATTTGCTTTGGTTCTTTAATTACCGGTAGGTATGTGGCATTTGTATGGAATTTGTGCGAGATCAATAGCATCCCAACATTTTCATTTTGGAGAAACACTCCATTTGTTGTTGGTTTGACTAAATAGTTGCTATAAGCACTATCTTTAATGGAGAATTGGCTGGTATGTGTGAGTAAACTCTATGATGCAGTTTTAGGTTAGTTTGGGTTACTGGTTAGGTTAGGTTTTAAGTGACGGAGTTCAGGTTTGATTAGGTGACAGGTTGATGATTAAATGACACACACAACCCTGTGAGTGTGTGTGTGTGTGTGTGTGTGTGTGTTTGTGTAAGAATGTCGCACATTGAAATGTGTACATGTGATTATAATAGTTTTTACCATCTGTGAAGAAAATGTCTGTAACCATTTGTCATTCCATTTTCTTTCTGCCTGCCTGCCTGCCTGCCTGCCTGCTAAAACTTCTCCACTCAATATGCTGTTGAATATCAATCTCCAGTGTTCACTTACCGTTAATTCATACAATATTAAACAAATGAAGTCATTAACAAATCTTTAAACATTTTCAGCACCTACATTCTTTCTAACATGAATCACAGTAACTAATATACTCAACTCAGTCACAAACACTTTTCTTATTCCTTCCTAAACACCTCACCATATATAACCTATCTCAAAAAATTAAGTTTAAATACCTAACTGCCAACCCTCCCTTCCCCCACCCCCCAACAACCCAGGATGACCCACGGTAGCTCCTCTGGACACCCCCTACCAACAACCTCCGCCTAACGGTGGCCGCCATATCCCTACCCCCATTCCACCCCCAGTGTTACCCACCCTCCTCCTCCGTGTCAAACAGAGAAAATAGCGGCGATAACGCTAAATTTACCCAGCCAAACCGTTCGCCTCATTTGGACATACACCAGTAAATATTAATTATTACACCTGTTTAAACATTCACATATCAGTCAGTTAGCCTAAATTCTCCTCTATTCATTCATTCATGACACTGCTTCACTTGACTGCAACATCATCGAATAACCCTGCCATTTTTTCTGTCAACACAAACTCACAATTTCACATGTCAATCATTGCAATTGTTTATAAAAAGACACTAACTAACCCTGTTTGCTCCGAGGTATAAATACAGGTGCCAAATTTTATTCAGATGGCAACTCCAGCGTGGCCTAGTCGGATAGAACATGTTCCTAATCCGGATAGACCTGCGTTCGAGCCTGTCGCAACGGATGCAACTACAGGGCACAGATAGATTTCTGTGATGTCCTCTCCTGTAGGAGCATCAGTTTCGATAGATTCTCTGGATAGCCGAAGATTGATTGACTGATCCCTTGGAATGTGGGGAAGGGTTGAAATCCGGGGGCCCACGGACGGATACCTGGATCCACTGACCTCGGGCAGGTCTTTCAATTCACCTGGATTTCAGGTGGGGAGAAGGGAGGCAATTTGGGTCGACACAAATGGCTTCCTGGACCCAGAACTCCATGGATACACGTGTTCGTGTATCCTTGGATACATGTCCGTGTATCACAGACAAGCATAGATAGTCACACGGATTGATCACACGGATACATTTCCGTGTGATCCGTGAATCCGTGTGATACGGGATTCGAACCTAGGTGGGTGGGGATAAGGATAAGGGAGGCAATTTGAGGGGACACAAATGGCTTCCTGGACCCCAGAACCCCATGGATAACCCTAAACATAATACGGTTACGAAATCCCATAAGATAAGATACACGGACATACATAAGATACACGAAAATCCCTAAGATACACGGATAGGTTCGTGTCACAGGTAACAGGGGGACGGAAAGGAGGGAGGAAGAGAGGGAGGGAGGGAGGAAGAGAGAGAGGGAGGGGTATAATTAAATTTCAATTATCAATTTTATTAATTACAATTAAATCAATTTAAATTAATTTAACTCAATTTAATTGGAGTTATTTTTATATAATTATATAATTTATATAATTAGATATATAGTTAGATTATATAGTTAATATAGATATATATAGTTGGAGTTATATAATTGGAGTAAATTTAGTTAAGATCTTTAAGATCTTTACTCTTAATTTAAATGAGTTTAAATCTAGGGAGGGAAGGAGGGAAGTTTATTTTCTGTTGTTAGTTAGGGTTTAACCAACCTAGCCAACCTAAACTAACCTAACCTAACCTAATATAACCAACCTTTTTTAAAGTTCATAAACCTTCATAACATTAATGTAAACTATATTAAAGAAAATTATTTTAAAAAATAAACTATATTAAATAAAAGTTAAACTTGTTCCTTAACTAGTTCCTTGTTCCTCCCTTTATAAACCTTTGATACCTATAGGTTAAAAATAATACGGTCATTAACTTCAATTAGTTTTAGGTTAGTTTAGGTTATAGGTTAGGTTAGGTTTAGGTTAGGTTGGGAAATGAGTCAGTGCTTTAAACATCCGACGGCTAAAAGGACAGACTCCAAGATTAATACTCTATCCTGCTGGATCGAGCATTAATGTGCATTAAATTATAAATTAATTAAATTATTAAATTTTTAAATTATTAAATTTTTAAATTATTAGCATTAAAGCATGAATTGGATCAATGTGTGTACTCACACGTAGGTGAGTACACAAAAATGAATGACTTGTTCCTTCTCGTCTCACAATCGGGGATTCAAGGGTTCGAATCCCGGTCGGACAGGGTAGCGTTTAGCGTTTTGGTAGCGTTTCCTTTCACCCAATGCCTCTATTCACCTAGAAGTAAATAGTGAGTTACTTGCATCCTGGTGAGTGAGTGAGGGTTAGTCACTAGTTGGACCTTGTGGGGTAGGTGTTATAAGCCTAACATATGTATATATAAACTGCTTGTTCCACGACTCAGTGATTTTACATGTGTTGACTAAATGAAGCCTAAGAGAGAATATCTAAGACTCTCTAATATTAATATTATCTAATATTTGGCTATTTTAGATTATTTTTACTTTTAAATTATTTGAATTTATGCCATGGCCATTTATGCTTAGAGGAGATTTGCTTTGGTTCTTTAATTACCGGTAGGTATGTGGCATTTGTATGGAATTTGTGCGAGATCAATAGCATCCCAACATTTTCATTTTGGAGAAACACTCCATTTGTTGTTGGTTTGACTAAATAGTTGCTATAAGCACTATCTTTAATGGAGAATTGGCTGGTATGTGTGAGTAAACTCTATGATGCAGTTTTAGGTTAGTTTGGGTTACTGGTTAGGTTAGGTTTTAAGTGACGGAGTTCAGGTTTGATTAGGTGACAGGTTGATGATTAAATGACACACACAACCCTGTGAGTGTGTGTGTGTGTGTGTGTGTGTGTGTTTGTGTAAGAATGTCGCACATTGAAATGTGTACATGTGATTATAATAGTTTTTACCATCTGTGAAGAAAATGTCTGTAACCATTTGTCATTCCATTTTCTTTCTGCCTGCCTGCCTGCCTGCCTGCCTGCTAAAACTTCTCCACTCAATATGCTGTTGAATATCAATCTCCAGTGTTCACTTACCGTTAATTCATACAATATTAAACAAATGAAGTCATTAACAAATCTTTAAACATTTTCAGCACCTACATTCTTTCTAACATGAATCACAGTAACTAATATACTCAACTCAGTCACAAACACTTTTCTTATTCCTTCCTAAACACCTCACCATATATAACCTATCTCAAAAAATTAAGTTTAAATACCTAACTGCCAACCCTCCCTTCCCCCACCCCCCAACAACCCAGGATGACCCACGGTAGCTCCTCTGGACACCCCCTACCAACAACCTCCGCCTAACGGTGGCCGCCATATCCCTACCCCCATTCCACCCCCAGTGTTACCCACCCTCCTCCTCCGTGTCAAACAGAGAAAATAGCGGCGATAACGCTAAATTTACCCAGCCAAACCGTTCGCCTCATTTGGACATACACCAGTAAATATTAATTATTACACCTGTTTAAACATTCACATATCAGT
This sequence comes from Procambarus clarkii, assembly GCF_040958095.1. Classification (NCBI taxonomy): domain Eukaryota; kingdom Metazoa; phylum Arthropoda; class Malacostraca; order Decapoda; family Cambaridae; genus Procambarus; species Procambarus clarkii. Next base: position 8,409 of record NW_027190431.1, on the reverse strand, counting down.
CAGTTAGCCTAAATTCTCCTCTATTCATTCATTCATGACACTGCTTCACTTGACTGCAACATCATCGAATAACCCTGCCATTTTTTCTGTCAACACAAACTCACAATTTCACATGTCAATCATTGCAATTGTTTATAAAAAGACACTAACTAACCCTGTTTGCTCCGAGGTATAAATACAGGTGCCAAATTTTATTCAGATGGCAACTCCAGCGTGGCCTAGTCGGATAGAACATGTTCCTAATCCGGATAGACCTGCGTTCGAGCCTGTCGCAACGGATGCAACTACAGGGCACAGATAGATTTCTGTGATGTCCTCTCCTGTAGGAGCATCAGTTTCGATAGATTCTCTGGATAGCCGAAGATTGATTGACTGATCCCTTGGAATGTGGGGAAGGGTTGAAATCCGGGGGCCCACGGACGGATACCTGGATCCACTGACCTCGGGCAGGTCTTTCAATTCACCTGGATTTCAGGTGGGGAGAAGGGAGGCAATTTGGGTCGACACAAATGGCTTCCTGGACCCAGAACTCCATGGATACACGTGTTCGTGTATCCTTGGATACATGTCCGTGTATCACAGACAAGCATAGATAGTCACACGGATTGATCACACGGATACATTTCCGTGTGATCCGTGAATCCGTGTGATACGGGATTCGAACCTAGGTGGGTGGGGATAAGGATAAGGGAGGCAATTTGAGGGGACACAAATGGCTTCCTGGACCCCAGAACCCCATGGATAACCCTAAACATAATACGGTTACGAAATCCCATAAGATAAGATACACGGACATACATAAGATACACGAAAATCCCTAAGATACACGGATAGGTTCGTGTCACAGGTAACAGGGGGACGGAAAGGAGGGAGGAAGAGAGGGAGGGAGGGAGGAAGAGAGAGAGGGAGGGGTATAATTAAATTTCAATTATCAATTTTATTAATTACAATTAAATCAATTTAAATTAATTTAACTCAATTTAATTGGAGTTATTTTTATATAATTATATAATTTATATAATTAGATATATAGTTAGATTATATAGTTAATATAGATATATATAGTTGGAGTTATATAATTGGAGTAAATTTAGTTAAGATCTTTAAGATCTTTACTCTTAATTTAAATGAGTTTAAATCTAGGGAGGGAAGGAGGGAAGTTTATTTTCTGTTGTTAGTTAGGGTTTAACCAACCTAGCCAACCTAAACTAACCTAACCTAACCTAATATAACCAACCTTTTTTAAAGTTCATAAACCTTCATAACATTAATGTAAACTATATTAAAGAAAATTATTTTAAAAAATAAACTATATTAAATAAAAGTTAAACTTGTTCCTTAACTAGTTCCTTGTTCCTCCCTTTATAAACCTTTGATACCTATAGGTTAAAAATAATACGGTCATTAACTTCAATTAGTTTTAGGTTAGTTTAGGTTATAGGTTAGGTTAGGTTTAGGTTAGGTTGGGAAATGAGTCAGTGCTTTAAACATCCGACGGCTAAAAGGACAGACTCCAAGATTAATACTCTATCCTGCTGGATCGAGCATTAATGTGCATTAAATTATAAATTAATTAAATTATTAAATTTTTAAATTATTAAATTTTTAAATTATTAGCATTAAAGCATGAATTGGATCAATGTGTGTACTCACACGTAGGTGAGTACACAAAAATGAATGACTTGTTCCTTCTCGTCTCACAATCGGGGATTCAAGGGTTCGAATCCCGGTCGGACAGGGTAGCGTTTAGCGTTTTGGTAGCGTTTCCTTTCACCCAATGCCTCTATTCACCTAGAAGTAAATAGTGAGTTACTTGCATCCTGGTGAGTGAGTGAGGGTTAGTCACTAGTTGGACCTTGTGGGGTAGGTGTTATAAGCCTAACATATGTATATATAAACTGCTTGTTCCACGACTCAGTGATTTTACATGTGTTGACTAAATGAAGCCTAAGAGAGAATATCTAAGACTCTCTAATATTAATATTATCTAATATTTGGCTATTTTAGATTATTTTTACTTTTAAATTATTTGAATTTATGCCATGGCCATTTATGCTTAGAGGAGATTTGCTTTGGTTCTTTAATTACCGGTAGGTATGTGGCATTTGTATGGAATTTGTGCGAGATCAATAGCATCCCAACATTTTCATTTTGGAGAAACACTCCATTTGTTGTTGGTTTGACTAAATAGTTGCTATAAGCACTATCTTTAATGGAGAATTGGCTGGTATGTGTGAGTAAACTCTATGATGCAGTTTTAGGTTAGTTTGGGTTACTGGTTAGGTTAGGTTTTAAGTGACGGAGTTCAGGTTTGATTAGGTGACAGGTTGATGATTAAATGACACACACAACCCTGTGAGTGTGTGTGTGTGTGTGTGTGTGTGTGTTTGTGTAAGAATGTCGCACATTGAAATGTGTACATGTGATTATAATAGTTTTTACCATCTGTGAAGAAAATGTCTGTAACCATTTGTCATTCCATTTTCTTTCTGCCTGCCTGCCTGCCTGCCTGCCTGCTAAAACTTCTCCACTCAATATGCTGTTGAATATCAATCTCCAGTGTTCACTTACCGTTAATTCATACAATATTAAACAAATGAAGTCATTAACAAATCTTTAAACATTTTCAGCACCTACATTCTTTCTAACATGAATCACAGTAACTAATATACTCAACTCAGTCACAAACACTTTTCTTATTCCTTCCTAAACACCTCACCATATATAACCTATCTCAAAAAATTAAGTTTAAATACCTAACTGCCAACCCTCCCTTCCCCCACCCCCCAACAACCCAGGATGACCCACGGTAGCTCCTCTGGACACCCCCTACCAACAACCTCCGCCTAACGGTGGCCGCCATATCCCTACCCCCATTCCACCCCCAGTGTTACCCACCCTCCTCCTCCGTGTCAAACAGAGAAAATAGCGGCGATAACGCTAAATTTACCCAGCCAAACCGTTCGCCTCATTTGGACATACACCAGTAAATATTAATTATTACACCTGTTTAAACATTCACATATCAGTCAGTTAGCCTAAATTCTCCTCTATTCATTCATTCATGACACTGCTTCACTTGACTGCAACATCATCGAATAACCCTGCCATTTTTTCTGTCAACACAAACTCACAATTTCACATGTCAATCATTGCAATTGTTTATAAAAAGACACTAACTAACCCTGTTTGCTCCGAGGTATAAATACAGGTGCCAAATTTTATTCAGATGGCAACTCCAGCGTGGCCTAGTCGGATAGAACATGTTCCTAATCCGGATAGACCTGCGTTCGAGCCTGTCGCAACGGATGCAACTACAGGGCACAGATAGATTTCTGTGATGTCCTCTCCTGTAGGAGCATCAGTTTCGATAGATTCTCTGGATAGCCGAAGATTGATTGACTGATCCCTTGGAATGTGGGGAAGGGTTGAAATCCGGGGGCCCACGGACGGATACCTGGATCCACTGACCTCGGGCAGGTCTTTCAATTCACCTGGATTTCAGGTGGGGAGAAGGGAGGCAATTTGGGTCGACACAAATGGCTTCCTGGACCCAGAACTCCATGGATACACGTGTTCGTGTATCCTTGGATACATGTCCGTGTATCACAGACAAGCATAGATAGTCACACGGATTGATCACACGGATACATTTCCGTGTGATCCGTGAATCCGTGTGATACGGGATTCGAACCTAGGTGGGTGGGGATAAGGATAAGGGAGGCAATTTGAGGGGACACAAATGGCTTCCTGGACCCCAGAACCCCATGGATAACCCTAAACATAATACGGTTACGAAATCCCATAAGATAAGATACACGGACATACATAAGATACACGAAAATCCCTAAGATACACGGATAGGTTCGTGTCACAGGTAACAGGGGGACGGAAAGGAGGGAGGAAGAGAGGGAGGGAGGGAGGAAGAGAGAGAGGGAGGGGTATAATTAAATTTCAATTATCAATTTTATTAATTACAATTAAATCAATTTAAATTAATTTAACTCAATTTAATTGGAGTTATTTTTATATAATTATATAATTTATATAATTAGATATATAGTTAGATTATATAGTTAATATAGATATATATAGTTGGAGTTATATAATTGGAGTAAATTTAGTTAAGATCTTTAAGATCTTTACTCTTAATTTAAATGAGTTTAAATCTAGGGAGGGAAGGAGGGAAGTTTATTTTCTGTTGTTAGTTAGGGTTTAACCAACCTAGCCAACCTAAACTAACCTAACCTAACCTAATATAACCAACCTTTTTTAAAGTTCATAAACCTTCATAACATTAATGTAAACTATATTAAAGAAAATTATTTTAAAAAATAAACTATATTAAATAAAAGTTAAACTTGTTCCTTAACTAGTTCCTTGTTCCTCCCTTTATAAACCTTTGATACCTATAGGTTAAAAATAATACGGTCATTAACTTCAATTAGTTTTAGGTTAGTTTAGGTTATAGGTTAGGTTAGGTTTAGGTTAGGTTGGGAAATGAGTCAGTGCTTTAAACATCCGACGGCTAAAAGGACAGACTCCAAGATTAATACTCTATCCTGCTGGATCGAGCATTAATGTGCATTAAATTATAAATTAATTAAATTATTAAATTTTTAAATTATTAAATTTTTAAATTATTAGCATTAAAGCATGAATTGGATCAATGTGTGTACTCACACGTAGGTGAGTACACAAAAATGAATGACTTGTTCCTTCTCGTCTCACAATCGGGGATTCAAGGGTTCGAATCCCGGTCGGACAGGGTAGCGTTTAGCGTTTTGGTAGCGTTTCCTTTCACCCAATGCCTCTATTCACCTAGAAGTAAATAGTGAGTTACTTGCATCCTGGTGAGTGAGTGAGGGTTAGTCACTAGTTGGACCTTGTGGGGTAGGTGTTATAAGCCTAACATATGTATATATAAACTGCTTGTTCCACGACTCAGTGATTTTACATGTGTTGACTAAATGAAGCCTAAGAGAGAATATCTAAGACTCTCTAATATTAATATTATCTAATATTTGGCTATTTTAGATTATTTTTACTTTTAAATTATTTGAATTTATGCCATGGCCATTTATGCTTAGAGGAGATTTGCTTTGGTTCTTTAATTACCGGTAGGTATGTGGCATTTGTATGGAATTTGTGCGAGATCAATAGCATCCCAACATTTTCATTTTGGAGAAACACTCCATTTGTTGTTGGTTTGACTAAATAGTTGCTATAAGCACTATCTTTAATGGAGAATTGGCTGGTATGTGTGAGTAAACTCTATGATGCAGTTTTAGGTTAGTTTGGGTTACTGGTTAGGTTAGGTTTTAAGTGACGGAGTTCAGGTTTGATTAGGTGACAGGTTGATGATTAAATGACACACACAACCCTGTGAGTGTGTGTGTGTGTGTGTGTGTGTGTTTGTGTAAGAATGTCGCACATTGAAATGTGTACATGTGATTATAATAGTTTTTACCATCTGTGAAGAAAATGTCTGTAACCATTTGTCATTCCATTTTCTTTCTGCCTGCCTGCCTGCCTGCCTGCCTGCTAAAACTTCTCCACTCAATATGCTGTTGAATATCAATCTCCAGTGTTCACTTACCGTTAATTCATACAATATTAAACAAATGAAGTCATTAACAAATCTTTAAACATTTTCAGCACCTACATTCTTTCTAACATGAATCACAGTAACTAATATACTCAACTCAGTCACAAACACTTTTCTTATTCCTTCCTAAACACCTCACCATATATAACCTATCTCAAAAAATTAAGTTTAAATACCTAACTGCCAACCCTCCCTTCCCCCACCCCCCAACAACCCAGGATGACCCACGGTAGCTCCTCTGGACACCCCCTACCAACAACCTCCGCCTAACGGTGGCCGCCATATCCCTACCCCCATTCCACCCCCAGTGTTACCCACCCTCCTCCTCCGTGTCAAACAGAGAAAATAGCGGCGATAACGCTAAATTTACCCAGCCAAACCGTTCGCCTCATTTGGACATACACCAGTAAATATTAATTATTACACCTGTTTAAACATTCACATATCAGTCAGTTAGCCTAAATTCTCCTCTATTCATTCATTCATGACACTGCTTCACTTGACTGCAACATCATCGAATAACCCTGCCATTTTTTCTGTCAACACAAACTCACAATTTCACATGTCAATCATTGCAATTGTTTATAAAAAGACACTAACTAACCCTGTTTGCTCCGAGGTATAAATACAGGTGCCAAATTTTATTCAGATGGCAACTCCAGCGTGGCCTAGTCGGATAGAACATGTTCCTAATCCGGATAGACCTGCGTTCGAGCCTGTCGCAACGGATGCAACTACAGGGCACAGATAGATTTCTGTGATGTCCTCTCCTGTAGGAGCATCAGTTTCGATAGATTCTCTGGATAGCCGAAGATTGATTGACTGATCCCTTGGAATGTGGGGAAGGGTTGAAATCCGGGGGCCCACGGACGGATACCTGGATCCACTGACCTCGGGCAGGTCTTTCAATTCACCTGGATTTCAGGTGGGGAGAAGGGAGGCAATTTGGGTCGACACAAATGGCTTCCTGGACCCAGAACTCCATGGATACACGTGTTCGTGTATCCTTGGATACATGTCCGTGTATCACAGACAAGCATAGATAGTCACACGGATTGATCACACGGATACATTTCCGTGTGATCCGTGAATCCGTGTGATACGGGATTCGAACCTAGGTGGGTGGGGATAAGGATAAGGGAGGCAATTTGAGGGGACACAAATGGCTTCCTGGACCCCAGAACCCCATGGATAACCCTAAACATAATACGGTTACGAAATCCCATAAGATAAGATACACGGACATACATAAGATACACGAAAATCCCTAAGATACACGGATAGGTTCGTGTCACAGGTAACAGGGGGACGGAAAGGAGGGAGGAAGAGAGGGAGGGAGGGAGGAAGAGAGAGAGGGAGGGGTATAATTAAATTTCAATTATCAATTTTATTAATTACAATTAAATCAATTTAAATTAATTTAACTCAATTTAATTGGAGTTATTTTTATATAATTATATAATTTATATAATTAGATATATAGTTAGATTATATAGTTAATATAGATATATATAGTTGGAGTTATATAATTGGAGTAAATTTAGTTAAGATCTTTAAGATCTTTACTCTTAATTTAAATGAGTTTAAATCTAGGGAGGGAAGGAGGGAAGTTTATTTTCTGTTGTTAGTTAGGGTTTAACCAACCTAGCCAACCTAAACTAACCTAACCTAACCTAATATAACCAACCTTTTTTAAAGTTCATAAACCTTCATAACATTAATGTAAACTATATTAAAGAAAATTATTTTAAAAAATAAACTATATTAAATAAAAGTTAAACTTGTTCCTTAACTAGTTCCTTGTTCCTCCCTTTATAAACCTTTGATACCTATAGGTTAAAAATAATACGGTCATTAACTTCAATTAGTTTTAGGTTAGTTTAGGTTATAGGTTAGGTTAGGTTTAGGTTAGGTTGGGAAATGAGTCAGTGCTTTAAACATCCGACGGCTAAAAGGACAGACTCCAAGATTAATACTCTATCCTGCTGGATCGAGCATTAATGTGCATTAAATTATAAATTAATTAAATTATTAAATTTTTAAATTATTAAATTTTTAAATTATTAGCATTAAAGCATGAATTGGATCAATGTGTGTACTCACACGTAGGTGAGTACACAAAAATGAATGACTTGTTCCTTCTCGTCTCACAATCGGGGATTCAAGGGTTCGAATCCCGGTCGGACAGGGTAGCGTTTAGCGTTTTGGTAGCGTTTCCTTTCACCCAATGCCTCTATTCACCTAGAAGTAAATAGTGAGTTACTTGCATCCTGGTGAGTGAGTGAGGGTTAGTCACTAGTTGGACCTTGTGGGGTAGGTGTTATAAGCCTAACATATGTATATATAAACTGCTTGTTCCACGACTCAGTGATTTTACATGTGTTGACTAAATGAAGCCTAAGAGAGAATATCTAAGACTCTCTAATATTAATATTATCTAATATTTGGCTATTTTAGATTATTTTTACTTTTAAATTATTTGAATTTATGCCATGGCCATTTATGCTTAGAGGAGATTTGCTTTGGTTCTTTAATTACCGGTAGGTATGTGGCATTTGTATGGAATTTGTGCGAGATCAATAGCATCCCAACATTTTCATTTTGGAGAAACACTCCATTTGTTGTTGGTTTGACTAAATAGTTGCTATAAGCACTATCTTTAATGGAGAATTGGCTGGTATGTGTGAGTAAACTCTATGATGCAGTTTTAGGTTAGTTTGGGTTACTGGTTAGGTTAGGTTTTAAGTGACGGAGTTCAGGTTTGATTAGGTGACAGGTTGATGATTAAATGACACACACAA
>NW_027190430.1:0-38821 GCF_040958095.1 Procambarus clarkii | reverse complement strand
CTGGAGGGGAGGGGGGTTGCCAGTTATGAATTAAAATTGTTATTTTTTAAGATAGGATATATATGCAAAAGACGTTGCGGTATATAGTAAGAAAAGTGTTTCTGACTGAAGTTAGGTACTGTGTGATTGACTTGTATGTTAGGAAAAGAATATTTATTAGAAACTTAGATAATCTTTAGAAATGTTTCTTCTTAAATAGTTGCAAATTATTGTGTGAAAAGCCTATGGTTACCGTACCTTAAACAAACACTCGTGAGCACAATTAGTCCACGGGATTCAGAGAGAGTGAGAATGAACAGCGAAATAGTAACAAAAAATGTGACAATGAGGGGAAACTATGTCATTCAAACGTTAACCATATAAATTACAGTAACACTAACTGAGCGTCTACATACATATTCCTATCAATTTATGTTAACCATTTTAGGGTTGGTTAGGTTCGGTTATATATCTACATTAGTTTTAACTCAAATGAAAAGAACTTAACTCATACATAATGAAATGAACAGTTTTATCATTTCATAAGAAAAAAATTAGAGAAAATATATTAATTCAGGAAAACTTGGCTTATTAGGCAAATCGGGCCTTGCATAGTAGGCTGAGAAGTGCGTTCTTGCTACTAGGTACGACATATATATATATATATATATATATATATATATATATATATATATATATATATATATATATATATAATATATATATATATATATATATATTTTTATTTTATTTATTTATTTTTAAAAATGTTATATTTATAAATATGTATGTATATTTAAATATTGATATATACCTGTGGGGTTCAGGAGGCCATCTGTGTCCCCTCAGATGGTCTCCCTTATCACAGTTTGTGTCTATGGATGTGTGTCTGTGTGTGTGTTTATCCCTGTGAGGGTCCGTGTGGGTGTGTGAGAGTCCGGTTGCGTGTGTGTCCGGTTATGCCTGTGGGTCCACGAGGCCATCTGTGTCCCCTCAGATGGTCTCCCTTATCACAGTCTATGGGTGTGTGTGAGTGTGAGTGCCCCTGTGAGTGTTCGGGTGAGGGTGTGTGTGTGTGTGTGAGTGTCCGGGTTTATGTGAGGTTTGGTTCTAGGAAACATCCTTCCCCTTCCCCTCCCCATATCTCCTCCCTTATTCCCACCGTGGGTTCGAATCCCAGGTGATTAGACCTGCCCTAAGTCCATGGATCCAAGGTATCCATCCGTGGGCCCAACGGATTTCACCCCTTCCCCACTTTCCAAGGGCCAGGTCAATTCTAGCTATCCAGGAAACCTGTCGAAACAAAGGCAGCTACAGGAGGGGACACACAAATATTTGTGCCCTGCAGTTACACACCCATTCCGACAGGCTCGATCGCAATCTATCCAGATGAGAACACGTTCTCTTCCGACTAGACCACACTGGAGTCGCTGTATGTCTCAAATTTGGTTCCTTTATTTATAGTTAGTATTTTTGGTGTATTAATTGATTTGTTTTGATTTTTAATGACTTAGGTAGAGTGATTTAGGGAGTTGGGGGGGAGGTCGGGTTGTGTGTGTAGTGGATTGTACGAGATCGTGGTTTGTTAGTATTTATCTAGTTGTGTTCACCTAGTTGTGCTTGCGAGGGTTGAGCTCTGCTCTTTCGGCCCGCCTCTCAACTGCCAATCAATCAATTATTAATAACTAATAAAAAAAATTCGACATACACACACACACCCAGGAAGCAGCCCGCAACAGCTGTCTAACGCTCATTTACATATTTACTGCTAAGTAACAGAGGGCATCAGAATGATAGAAACTCTGCTGATTTCCGTTTGTGCCATCACCGGGGGATCGAATGAGCTAGGATTACGAGTCGGGAGCGACGTCCACTCAGCAATAAAGCCCCCTAGTTTGTGTATTGGTGCAAAAGATAATTTGGGAGGAGTTAAGGGAAAGGAATGACGTTTGGTGGCCTTGAAAGCTCTGGAGGGGAGGGGGGTTGCCAGTTATGAATTAAAATTGTTATTTTTTAAGATAGGATATATATGCAAAAGACGTTGCGGTATATAGTAAGAAAAGTGTTTCTGACTGAAGTTAGGTACTGTGTGATTGACTTGTATGTTAGGAAAAAGAATATTTATTAGAAACTTAGATAATCTTTAGAAATGTTTCTTCTTAAATAGTTGCAAATTATTGTGTGAAAAGCCTATGGTTACCGTACCTTAAACAAACACTCGTGAGCACAATTAGTCCACGGGATTCAGAGAGAGTGAGAATGAACAGCGAAATAGTAACAAAAAATGTGACAATGAGGGGAAACTATGTCATTCAAACGTTAACCATATAAATTACAGTAACACTAACTGAGCGTCTACATACATATTCCTATCAATTTATGTTAACCATTTTAGGGTTGGTTAGGTTCGGTTATATATCTACATTAGTTTTAACTCAAATGAAAAGAACTTAACTCATACATAATGAAATGAACAGTTTTATCATTTCATAAGAAAAAAATTAGAGAAAATATATTAATTCAGGAAAACTTGGCTTATTAGGCAAATCGGGCCTTGCATAGTAGGCTGAGAAGTGCGTTCTTGCTACTAGGTACGACATATATATATATATATATATATATATATATATATATATATATATATATATATATATATATATATATATATATATATATTTTTTATTTTATTTATTTATTTTTCAAAAATGTTATATTTATAAATATGTATGTATATTTAAATATTGATATATACCTGTGGGTTCAGGAGGCCATCTGTGTCCCCTCAGATGGTCTCCCTTATCACAGTTTGTGTCTATGGATGTGTGTCTGTGTGTGTGTTTATCCCTGTGAGTGTCCGTGTGAGTGTGTGAGAGTCCGGTTGCGTGTGTGTCCGGTTATGCCTGTGGGTCCACGAGGCCATCTGTGTCCCCTCAGATGGTCTCCCTTATCACAGTCTATGGGTGAGTGTGAGTGCCCCTGTGAGTGTTCGGGTGAGGGTGTGTGTGTGTGTGTGAGTGTCCGGGTTTATGTGAGGTTTGGTTCTAGGAAACATCCTTCCCCTTCCCCTCCCCATATCTCCTCCCTTATTCCCACCGTGGGTTCGAATCCCAGGTGATTAGACCTGCCCTAAGTCCATGGATCCAAGGTATCCATCCGTGGGCCCAACGGATTTCACCCCTTCCCCACTTTCCAAGGGCCAGGTCAATTCTAGCTATCCAGGAAACCTGTCGAAACAGAGGCAGCTACAGGAGGGGACACACAAATATTTGTGCCCTGCAGTTACACACCCATTCCGACAGGCTCGATCGCAATCTATCCAGATGAGAACACGTTCTCTTCCGACTAGACCACACTGGAGTCGCTGTATGTCTCAAATTTGGTTCCTTTATTTATAGTTAGTATTTTTGGTGTATTAATTGATTTGTTTTAATTTTTTAATGACTTAAGTAGAGTGATTTAGGGAGTTGGGGGGGAGGTCGGGTTGTGTGTGTAGTGGATTGTACGAGATCGTGGTTTGTTAGTATTTATCTAGTTGTGTTCACCTAGTTGTGCTTGCGAGGGTTGAGCTCTGCTCTTTCGGCCCGCCTCTCAACTGCCAATCAATCAATTATTAATAACTAATAAAAAAAAAATTCGACATACACACACACACCCAGGAAGCAGCCCGCAACAGCTGTCTAACGCTCATTTACATATTTACTGCTAAGTAACAGAGGGCATCAGAATGATAGAAACTCTGCTGATTTCCGTTTGTGCCATCACCGGGGGATCGAATGAGCTAGGATTACGAGTCGGGAGCGACGTCCACTCAGCAATAAAGCCCCCTAGTTTGTGTATTGGTGCAAAAGATAATTTGGGAGGAGTTAAGGGAAAGGAATGACGTTTGGTGGCCTTGAAAGCTCTGGAGGGGAGGGGGGTTGCCAGTTATGAATTAAAATTGTTATTTTTTAAGATAGGATATATATGCAAAAGACGTTGCGGTATATAGTAAGAAAAGTGTTTCTGACTGAAGTTAGGTACTGTGTGATTGACTTGTATGTTAGGAAAAAGAATATTTATTAGAAACTTAGATAATCTTTAGAAATGTTTCTTCTTAAATAGTTGCAAATTATTGTGTGAAAAGCCTATGGTTACCGTACCTTAAACAAACACTCGTGAGCACAATTAGTCCACGGGATTCAGAGAGAGTGAGAATGAACAGCGAAATAGTAACAAAAAATGTGACAATGAGGGGAAACTATGTCATTCAAACGTTAACCATATAAATTACAGTAACACTAACTGAGCGTCTACATACATATTCCTATCAATTTATGTTAACCATTTTAGGGTTGGTTAGGTTCGGTTATATATCTACATTAGTTTTAACTCAAATGAAAAGAACTTAACTCATACATAATGAAATGAACAGTTTTATCATTTCATAAGAAAAAAATTAGAGAAAATATATTAATTCAGGAAAACTTGGCTTATTAGGCAAATCGGGCCTTGCATAGTAGGCTGAGAAGTGCGTTCTTGCTACTAGGTACGACATATATATATATATATATATATATATATATATATATATATATATATATATATATATATTTTTTTTTTTTTATTTTATTTATTTTTTTTTAAAAATGTTATATTTATAAATATGTATGTATATTTAAATATTGATATATACCTGTGGGTTCAGGAGGCCATCTGTGTCCCCTCAGATGGTCTCCCTTATCACAGTTTGTGTCTATGGATGTGTGTCTGTGTGTGTGTTTATCCCTGTGAGTGTCCGTGTGAGTGTGTGAGAGTCCGGTTGCGTGTGTGTCCGGTTATGCCTGTGGGTCCACGAGGCCATCTGTGTCCCCTCAGATGGTCTCCCTTATCACAGTCTATGGGTGAGTGTGAGTGCCCCTGTGAGTGTTCGGGTGAGGGTGTGTGTGTGTGTGTGAGTGTCCGGGTTTATGTGAGGTTTGGTTCTAGGAAACATCCTTCCCCTTCCCCTCCCCATATCTCCTCCCTTATTCCCACCGTGGGTTCGAATCCCAGGTGATTAGACCTGCCCTAAGTCCATGGATCCAAGGTATCCATCCGTGGGCCCAACGGATTTCACCCCTTCCCCACTTTCCAAGGGCCAGGTCAATTCTAGCTATCCAGGAAACCTGTCGAAACAGAGGCAGCTACAGGAGGGGACACACAAATATTTGTGCCCTGCAGTTACACACCCATTCCGACAGGCTCGATCGCAATCTATCCAGATGAGAACACGTTCTCTTCCGACTAGACCACACTGGAGTCGCTGTATGTCTCAAATTTGGTTCCTTTATTTATAGTTAGTATTTTTGGTGTATTAATTGATTTGTTTTAATTTTTTAATGACTTAAGTAGAGTGATTTAGGGAGTTGGGGGGAGGTCGGGTTGTGTGTGTAGTGGATTGTACGAGATCGTGGTTTGTTAGTATTTATCTAGTTGTGTTCACCTAGTTGTGCTGGCGAGGGTTGAGCTCTGCTCTTTCGGCCCGCCTCTCAACTGCCAATCAATCAATTATTATTAACTAATAAAAAAAAATTCGACATACACACACACACCCAGGAAGCAGCCCGCAACAGCTGTCTAACGCTCATTTACATATTTACTGCTAAGTAACAGAGGGCATCAGAATGATAGAAACTCTGCTGATTTCCGTTTGTGCCATCACCGGGGGATCGAATGAGCTAGGATTACGAGTCGGGAGCGACGTCCACTCAGCAATAAAGCCCCCTAGTTTGTGTATTGGTGCAAAAGATAATTTGGGAGGAGTTAAGGGAAAGGAATGACGTTTGGTGGCCTTGAAAGCTCTGGAGGGGAGGGGGGTTGCCAGTTATGAATTAAAATTGTTATTTTTTAAGATAGGATATATATGCAAAAGACGTTGCGGTATATAGTAAGAAAAGTGTTTCTGACTGAAGTTAGGTACTGTGTGATTGACTTGTATGTTAGGAAAAAGAATATTTATTAGAAACTTAGATAATCTTTAGAAATGTTTCTTCTTAAATAGTTGCAAATTATTGTGTGAAAAGCCTATGGTTACCGTACCTTAAACAAACACTCGTGAGCACAATTAGTCCACGGGATTCAGAGAGAGTGAGAATGAACAGCGAAATAGTAACAAAAAATGTGACAATGAGGGGAAACTATGTCATTCAAACGTTAACCATATAAATTACAGTAACACTAACTGAGCGTCTACATACATATTCCTATCAATTTATGTTAACCATTTTAGGGTTGGTTAGGTTCGGTTATATATCTACATTAGTTTTAACTCAAATGAAAAGAACTTAACTCATACATAATGAAATGAACAGTTTTATCATTTCATAAGAAAAAAATTAGAGAAAATATATTAATTCAGGAAAACTTGGCTTATTAGGCAAATCGGGCCTTGCATAGTAGGCTGAGAAGTGCGTTCTTGCTACTAGGTACGACATATATATATATATATATATATATATATATATATATATATATATATATATATATATATATATATATTTTTTTTTTTTTATTTTATTTATTTTTTTTTTAAAAATGTTATATTTATAAATATGTATGTATATTTAAATATTGATATATACCTGTGGGTTCAGGAGGCCATCTGTGTCCCCTCAGATGGTCTCCCTTATCACAGTTTGTGTCTATGGATGTGTGTCTGTGTGTGTGTTTATCCCTGTGAGTGTCCGTGTGAGTGTGTGAGAGTCCGGTTGCGTGTGTGTCCGGTTATGCCTGTGGGTCCACGAGGCCATCTGTGTCCCCTCAGATGGTCTCCCTTATCACAGTCTATGGGTGAGTGTGAGTGCCCCTGTGAGTGTTCGGGTGAGGGTGTGTGTGTGTGTGTGAGTGTCCGGGTTTATGTGAGGTTTGGTTCTAGGAAACATCCTTCCCCTTCCCCTCCCCATATCTCCTCCCTTATTCCCACCGTGGGTTCGAATCCCAGGTGATTAGACCTGCCCTAAGTCCATGGATCCAAGGTATCCATCCGTGGGCCCAACGGATTTCACCCCTTCCCCACTTTCCAAGGGCCAGGTCAATTCTAGCTATCCAGGAAACCTGTCGAAACAGAGGCAGCTACAGGAGGGGACACACAAATATTTGTGCCCTGCAGTTACACACCCATTCCGACAGGCTCGATCGCAATCTATCCAGATGAGAACACGTTCTCTTCCGACTAGACCACACTGGAGTCGCTGTATGTCTCAAATTTGGTTCCTTTATTTATAGTTAGTATTTTTGGTGTATTAATTGATTTGTTTTAATTTTTTAATGACTTAAGTAGAGTGATTTAGGGAGTTGGGGGGAGGTCGGGTTGTGTGTGTAGTGGATTGTACGAGATCGTGGTTTGTTAGTATTTATCTAGTTGTGTTCACCTAGTTGTGCTGGCGAGGGTTGAGCTCTGCTCTTTCGGCCCGCCTCTCAACTGCCAATCAATCAATTATTATTAACTAATAAAAAAAAATTCGACATACACACACACACCCAGGAAGCAGCCCGCAACAGCTGTCTAACGCTCATTTACATATTTACTGCTAAGTAACAGAGGGCATCAGAATGATAGAAACTCTGCTGATTTCCGTTTGTGCCATCACCGGGGGATCGAATGAGCTAGGATTACGAGTCGGGAGCGACGTCCACTCAGCAATAAAGCCCCCTAGTTTGTGTATTGGTGCAAAAGATAATTTGGGAGGAGTTAAGGGAAAGGAATGACGTTTGGTGGCCTTGAAAGCTCTGGAGGGGAGGGGGGTTGCCAGTTATGAATTAAAATTGTTATTTTTTAAGATAGGATATATATGCAAAAGACGTTGCGGTATATAGTAAGAAAAGTGTTTCTGACTGAAGTTAGGTACTGTGTGATTGACTTGTATGTTAGGAAAAAGAATATTTATTAGAAACTTAGATAATCTTTAGAAATGTTTCTTCTTAAATAGTTGCAAATTATTGTGTGAAAAGCCTATGGTTACCGTACCTTAAACAAACACTCGTGAGCACAATTAGTCCACGGGATTCAGAGAGAGTGAGAATGAACAGCGAAATAGTAACAAAAAATGTGACAATGAGGGGAAACTATGTCATTCAAACGTTAACCATATAAATTACAGTAACACTAACTGAGCGTCTACATACATATTCCTATCAATTTATGTTAACCATTTTAGGGTTGGTTAGGTTCGGTTATATATCTACATTAGTTTTAACTCAAATGAAAAGAACTTAACTCATACATAATGAAATGAACAGTTTTATCATTTCATAAGAAAAAAATTAGAGAAAATATATTAATTCAGGAAAACTTGGCTTATTAGGCAAATCGGGCCTTGCATAGTAGGCTGAGAAGTGCGTTCTTGCTACTAGGTACGACATATATATATATATATATATATATATATATATATATATATATATATATATATATATATATATATATATATATATTTTTTTTTTTTTATTTTATTTATTTTTTTTTTAAAAATGTTATATTTATAAATATGTATGTATATTTAAATATTGATATATACCTGTGGGTTCAGGAGGCCATCTGTGTCCCCTCAGATGGTCTCCCTTATCACAGTTTGTGTCTATGGATGTGTGTCTGTGTGTGTGTTTATCCCTGTGAGTGTCCGTGTGAGTGTGTGAGAGTCCGGTTGCGTGTGTGTCCGGTTATGCCTGTGGGTCCACGAGGCCATCTGTGTCCCCTCAGATGGTCTCCCTTATCACAGTCTATGGGTGAGTGTGAGTGCCCCTGTGAGTGTTCGGGTGAGGGTGTGTGTGTGTGTGTGAGTGTCCGGGTTTATGTGAGGTTTGGTTCTAGGAAACATCCTTCCCCTTCCCCTCCCCATATCTCCTCCCTTATTCCCACCGTGGGTTCGAATCCCAGGTGATTAGACCTGCCCTAAGTCCATGGATCCAAGGTATCCATCCGTGGGCCCAACGGATTTCACCCCTTCCCCACTTTCCAAGGGCCAGGTCAATTCTAGCTATCCAGGAAACCTGTCGAAACAGAGGCAGCTACAGGAGGGGACACACAAATATTTGTGCCCTGCAGTTACACACCCATTCCGACAGGCTCGATCGCAATCTATCCAGATACACGTTCTCTTCCGACTAGACCACACTGGAGTCGCTGTATGTCTCAAATTTGGTTCCTTTATTTATAGTTAGTATTTTTGGTGTATTAATTGATTTGTTTTAATTTTTTAATGACTTAAGTAGAGTGATTTAGGGAGTTGGGGGGGAGGTCGGGTTGTGTGTGTAGTGGATTGTACGAGATCGTGGTTTGTTAGTATTTATCTAGTTGTGTTCACCTAGTTGTGCTTGCGAGGGTTGCGCTCTGCTCTTTCGGCCCGCCTCTCAACTGCCAATCAATCAATTATTATTAACTAATAAAAAAAAATTCGACATACACACACACACCCAGGAAGCAGCCCGCAACAGCTGTCTAACGCTCATTTACATATTTACTGCTAAGTAACAGAGGGCATCAGAATGATAGAAACTCTGCTGATTTCCGTTTGTGCCATCACCGGGGGATCGAATGAGCTAGGATTACGAGTCGGGAGCGACGTCCACTCAGCAATAAAGCCCCCTAGTTTGTGTATTGGTGCAAAAGATAATTTGGGAGGAGTTAAGGGAAAGGAATGACGTTTGGTGGCCTTGAAAGCTCTGGAGGGGAGGGGGGTTGCCAGTTATGAATTAAAATTGTTATTTTTTAAGATAGGATATATATGCAAAAGAAGTTGCGGTATATAGTAAGAAAAGTGTTTCTGACTGAAGTTAGGTACTGTGTGATTGACTTGTATGTTAGGAAAAAGAATATTTATTAGAAACTTAGATAATCTTTAGAAATGTTTCTTCTTAAATAGTTGCAAATTATTGTGTGAAAAGCCTATGGTTACCGTACCTTAAACAAACACTCGTGAGCACAATTAGTCCACGGGATTCAGAGAGAGTGAGAATGAACAGCGAAATAGTAACAAAAAATGTGACAATGAGGGGAAACTATGTCATTCAAACGTTAACCATATAAATTACAGTAACACTAACTGAGCGTCTACATACATATTCCTATCAATTAATGTTAACCATTTTAGGGTTGGTTAGGTTCGGTTATATATCTACATTAGTTTTAACTCAAATGAAAAGAACTTAACTCATACATAATGAAATGAACAGTTTTATCATTTCATAAGAAAAAAATTAGAGAAAATATATTAATTCAGGAAAACTTGGCTTATTAGGCAAATCGGGCCTTGCATAGTAGGCTGAGAAGTGCGTTCTTGCTACTAGGTACGACATATATATATATATATATATATATATATATATATATATATATATATATATATATATATATATATATATATATATATATATATATGTCGTACCTAATAGCCAGAACGCACTTCTCAGCCTACTATTCAAGGCCCGATTTGCCTAATAAGCCAAGTATTCATGAATTAATGTTTTTTCGTCTACCTAACCTACCTAACCTAACCTAACCTAGCTTTTTTTGGCTACCTAACCTAACCTTACCTATAAATATAGGTTAGGTTAGGTTAGGTAGGGTTGGTTAGGTTCGGTCATATATCTACGTTAATTTTAACTCCAATAAAAAAAAATTGACCTCATACATAGAGAAAAGGGTTGCTTTATCATTTCATAAGAAAAAAATTATAGTAAATATATTAATTCAGGAAAACTTGGCTTATTAGGCAAATCGGGCCTTGAATAGTAGGCTGAGAAGTGAGTTCTGGCTACTAGGTACGACATATATATATATATATATATATATATATATATATATATATATATATATATATATATATATATATATATATATATATATATATATATATATATATATATATATTTTTTTTTTTATTTTATTTATTTTTTTTTTTAAAATGTTATATTTATAAATATGTATGTATATTTAAATATTGATATATACCTGTGGGTTCAGGAGGCCATCTGTGTCCCCTCAGATGGTCTCCCTTATCACAGTTTGTGTCTATGGATGTGTGTCTGTGTGTGTGTTTATCCCTGTGAGTGTCCGTGTGAGTGTGTGAGAGTCCGGTTGCGTGTGTGTCCGGTTATGCCTGTGGGTCCACGAGGCCATCTGTGTCCCCTCAGATGGTCTCCCTTATCACAGTCTATGGGTGAGTGTGAGTGCCCCTGTGAGTGTTCGGGTGAGGGTGTGTGTGTGTGTGTGAGTGTCCGGGTTTATGTGAGGTTTGGTTATAGGAAACATCCTTCCCCTTCCCCTCCCCATATCTCCTCCCTTATTCCCACCGTGGGTTCGAATCCCAGGTGATTAGACCTGCCCTAAGTCCATGGATCCAAGGTATCCATCCGTGGGCCCAACGGATTTCACCCCTTCCCCACTTTCCAAGGGCCAGGTCAATTCTAGCTATCCAGGAAACCTGTCGAAACAGAGGCAGCTACAGGAGGGGACACACAAATATTTGTGCCCTGCAGTTACACACCCATTCCGACAGGCTCGATCGCAATCTATCCAGATGAGAACACGTTCTCTTCCGACTAGACCACACTGGAGTCGCTGTATGTCTCAAATTTGGTTCCTTTATTTATAGTTAGTATTTTTGGTGTATTAATTGATTTGTTTTAATTTTTTAATGACTTAAGTAGAGTGATTTAGGGAGTTGGGGGGGAGGTCGGGTTGTGTGTGTAGTGGATTGTACGAGATCGTGGTTTGTTAGTATTTATCTAGTTGTGTTCACCTAGTTGTGCTTGCGAGGGTTGAGCTCTGCTCTTTCGGCCCGCCTCTCAACTGCCAATCAATCAATTATTAATAACTAATAAAAAAAAAATTCGACATACACACACACACCCAGGAAGCAGCCCGCAACAGCTGTCTAACGCTCATTTACATATTTACTGCTAAGTAACAGAGGGCATCAGAATGATAGAAACTCTGCTGATTTCCGTTTGTGCCATCACCGGGGGATCGAATGAGCTAGGATTACGAGTCGGGAGCGACGTCCACTCAGCAATAAAGCCCCCTAGTTTGTGTATTGGTGCAAAATATAATTTGGGAGGAGTTAAGGGAAAGGAATGACGTTTGGTGGCCTTGAAAGCTCTGGAGGGGAGGGGGGTTGCCAGTTATGAATTAAAATTGTTATTTTTTAAGATAGGATATATATGCAAAAGACGTTGCGGTATATAGTAAGAAAAGTGTTTCTGACTGAAGTTAGGTACTGTGTGATTGACTTGTATGTTAGGAAAAAGAATATTTATTAGAAACTTAGATAATCTTTAGAAATGTTTCTTCTTAAATAGTTGCAAATTATTGTGTGAAAAGCCTATGGTTACCGTACCTTAAACAAACACTCGTGAGCACAATTAGTCCACGGGATTCAGAGAGAGTGAGAATGAACAGCGAAATAGTAACAAAAAATGTGACAATGAGGGGAAACTATGTCATTCAAACGTTAACCATATAAATTACAGTAACACTAACTGAGCGTCTACATACATATTCCTATCAATTTATGTTAACCATTTTAGGGTTGGTTAGGTTCGGTTATATATCTACATTAGTTTTAACTCAAATGAAAAGAACTTAACTCATACATAATGAAATGAACAGTTTTATCATTTCATAAGAAAAAAATTAGAGAAAATATATTAATTCAGGAAAACTTGGCTTATTAGGCAAATCGGGCCTTGCATAGTAGGCTGAGAAGTGCGTTCTTGCTACTAGGTACGACATATATATATATATATATATATATATATATATATATATATATATATATATATATATATATATATATATATATATATATATATATATATATATATATATTTTTTTTTTTTTTTATTTATTTATTTTTTAAAAATGTTATATTTATAAATATGTATGTATATTTAAATATTGATATATACCTGTGGGTTCAGGAGGCCATCTGTGTCCCCTCAGATGGTCTCCCTTATTACAGTTTGTGTCTATGGATGTGTGTCTGTGTGTGTGTTTATCCCTGTGAGTGTCCGTGTGAGTGTGTGAGAGTCCGGTTGCGTGTGTGTCCGGTTATGCCTGTGGGTCCACGAGGCCATCTGTGTCCCCTCAGATGGTCTCCCTTATCACAGTCTATGGGTGAGTGTGAGTGCCCCTGTGAGTGTTCGGGTGAGGGTGTGTGTGTGTGTGTGAGTGTCCGGGTTTATGTGAGGTTTGGTTCTAGGAAACATCCTTCCCCTTCCCCTCCCCATATCTCCTCCCTTATTCCCACCGTGGGTTCGAATCCCAGGTGATTAGACCTGCCCTAAGTCCATGGATCCAAGGTATCCATCCGTGGGCCCAACGGATTTCACCCCTTCCCCACTTTCCAAGGGCCAGGTCAATTCTAGCTATCCAGGAAACCTGTCGAAACAGAGGCAGCTACAGGAGGGGACACACAAATATTTGTGCCCTGCAGTTACACACCCATTCCGACAGGCTCGATCGCAATCTATCCAGATGAGAACACGTTCTCTTCCGACTAGACCACACTGGAGTCGCTGTATGTCTCAAATTTGGTTCCTTTATTTATAGTTAGTATTTTTGGTGTATTAATTGATTTGTTTTAATTTTTTAATGACTTAAGTAGAGTGATTTAGGGAGTTGGGGGGGAGGTCGGGTTGTGTGTGTAGTGGATTGTACGAGATCGTGGTTTGTTAGTATTTATCTAGTTGTGTTCACCTAGTTGTGCTTGCGAGGGTTGAGCTCTGCTCTTTCGGCCCGCCTCTCAACTGCCAATCAATCAATTATTAATAACTAATAAAAAAAAATTCGACATACACACACACACCCAGGAAGCAGCCCGCAACAGCTGTCTAACGCTCATTTACATATATACTGCTAAGTAACAGAGGGCATCAGAATGATAGAAACTGCTGATTTCCGTTTGTGCCATCACCGGGGGATCGAATGAGCTAGGATTACGAGTCGGGAGCGACGTCCACTCAGCAATAAAGCCCCCTAGTTTGTGTATTGGTGCAAAAGATAATTTGGGAGGAGTTAAGGGAAAGGAATGACGTTTGGTGGCCTTGAAAGCTCTGGAGGGGAGGGGGGTTGCCAGTTATGAATTAAAATTGTTATTTTTTAAGATAGGATATATATGCAAAAGACGTTGCGGTATATAGTAAGAAAAGTGTTTCTGACTGAAGTTAGGTACTGTGTGATTGACTTGTATGTTAGGAAAAAGAATATTTATTAGAAACTTAGATAATCTTTAGAAATGTTTCTTCTTAAATAGTTGCAAATTATTGTGTGAAAAGCCTATGGTTACCGTACCTTAAACAAACACTCGTGAGCACAATTAGTCCACGGGATTCAGAGAGAGTGAGAATGAACAGCGAAATAGTAACAAAAAATGTGACAATGAGGGGAAACTATGTCATTCAAACGTTAACCATATAAATTACAGTAACACTAACTGAGCGTCTACATACATATTCCTATCAATTTATGTTAACCATTTTAGGGTTGGTTAGGTTCGGTTATATATCTACATTAGTTTTAACTCAAATGAAAAGAACTTAACTCATACATAATGAAATGAACAGTTTTATCATTTCATAAGAAAAAAATTAGAGAAAATATATTAATTCAGGAAAACTTGGCTTATTAGGCAAATCGGGCCTTGCATAGTAGGCTGAGAAGTGCGTTCTTGCTACTAGGTACGACATATATATATATATATATATATATATATATATATATATATATATATATATATATATATATATATATATATATATATATATATATATATATTTTTTTTTTTATTTTATTTATTTATTTTTTAAAAATGTTATATTTATAAATATGTATGTATATTTAAATATTGATATATACCTGTGGGTTCAGGAGGCCATCTGTGTCCCCTCAGATGGTCTCCCTTATCACAGTTTGTGTCTATGGATGTGTGTCTGTGTGTGTGTTTATCCCTGTGAGTGTTCGTGTGAGTGTGTGAGAGTCCGGTTGCGTGTGTGTCCGGTTATGCCTGTGGGTCCACGAGGCCATCTGTGTCCCCTCAGATGGTCTCCCTTATCACAGTCTATGGGTGAGTGTGAGTGCCCCTGTGAGTGTTCGGGTGAGGGTGTGTGTGTGTGTGTGAGTGTCCGGGTTTATGTGAGGTTTGGTTCTAGGAAACATCCTTCCCCTTCCCCTCCCCATATCTCCTCCCTTATTCCCACCGTGGGTTCGAATCCCAGGTGATTAGACCTGCCCTAAGTCCATGGATCCAAGGTATCCATCCGTGGGCCCAACGGATTTCACCCCTTCCCCACTTTCCAAGGGCCAGGTCAATTCTAGCTATCCAGGAAACCTGTCGAAACAGAGGCAGCTACAGGAGGGGACACACAAATATTTGTGCCCTGCAGTTACACACCCATTCCGACAGGCTCGATCGCAATCTATCCAGATGAGAACACGTTCTCTTCCGACTAGACCACACTGGAGTCGCTGTATGTCTCAAATTTGGTTCCTTTATTTATAGTTAGTATTTTTGGTGTATTAATTGATTTGTTTTAATTTTTTAATGACTTAAGTAGAGTGATTTAGGGAGTTGGGGGGGAGGTCGGGTTGTGTGTGTAGTGGATTGTACGAGATCGTGGTTTGTTAGTATTTATCTAGTTGTGTTCACCTAGTTGTGCTTGCGAGGGTTGAGCTCTGCTCTTTCGGCCCGCCTCTCAACTGCCAATCAATCAATTATTAATAACTAATAAAAAAAAATTCGACATACACATACACACCCAGGAAGCAGCCCGCAACAGCTGTCTAACGCTCATTTACATATTTACTGCTAAGTAACAGAGGGCATCAGAATGATAGAAACTGCTGATTTCCGTTTGTGCCATCACCGGGGGATCGAATGAGCTAGGATTACGAGTCGGGAGCGACGTCCACTCAGCAATAAAGCCCCCTAGTTTGTGTATTGGTGCAAAAGATAATTTGGGAGGAGTTAAGGGAAAGGAATGACGTTTGGTGGCCTTGAAAGCTCTGGAGGGGAGGGGGGTTGCCAGTTATGAATTAAAATTGTTATTTTTTAAGATAGGATATATATGCAAAAGACGTTGCGGTATATAGTAAGAAAAGTGTTTCTGACTGAAGTTAGGTACTGTGTGATTGACTTGTATGTTAGGAAAAAGAATATTTATTAGAAACTTAGATAATCTTTAGAAATGTTTCTTCTTAAATAGTTGCAAATTATTATGTGAAAAGCCTATGGTTACCGTACCTTAAACAAACACTCGTGAGCACAATTAGTCCACGGGATTCAGAGAGAGTGAGAATGAACAGCGAAATAGTAACAAAAAATGTGACAATGAGGGGAAACTATGTCATTCAAACGTTAACCATATAAATTACAGTAACACTAACTGAGCGTCTACATACATATTCCTATCAATTTATGTTAACCATTTTAGGGTTGGTTAGGTTCGGTTATATATCTACATTAGTTTTAACTCAAATGAAAAGAACTTAACTCATACATAATGAAATGAACAGTTTTATCATTTCATAAGAAAAAAATTAGAGAAAATATATTAATTCAGGAAAACTTGGCTTATTAGGCAAATCGGGCCTTGCATAGTAGGCTGAGAAGTGCGTTCTTGCTACTAGGTACGACATATATATATATATATATATATATATATATATATATATATATATATATATATATATATATATATATATATATATATATATTTTTTTTATTTTATTTATTTATTTTTTAAAAATGTTATATTTATAAATATGTATGTATATTTAAATATTGATATATACCTGTGGGTTCAGGAGGCCATCTGTGTCCCCTCAGATGGTCTCCCTTATCACAGTTTGTGTCTATGGATGTGTGTCTGTGTGTGTGTTTATCCCTGTGAGTGTCCGTGTGAGTGTGTGAGAGTCCGGTTGCGTGTGTGTCCGGTTATGCCTGTGGGTCCACGAGGCCATCTGTGTCCCCTCAGATGGTCTCCCTTATCACAGTCTATGGGTGAGTGTGAGTGCCCCTGTGAGTGTTCGGGTGAGGGTGTGTGTGTGTGTGTGTGTGTCCGGGTTTATGTGAGGTTTGGTTCTAGGAAACATCCTTCCCCTTTCCCTCCCCATATCTCCTCCCTTATTCCCACCGTGGGTTCGAATCCCAGGTGATTAGACCTGCCCTAAGTCCATGGATCCAAGGTATCCATCCGTGGGCCCAACGGATTTCACCCCTTCCCCACTTTCCAAGGGCCAGGTCAATTCTAGCTATCCAGGAAACCTGTCGAAACAGAGGCAGCTACAGGAGGGGACACACAAATATTTGTGCCCTGCAGTTACACACCCATTCCGACAGGCTCGATCGCAATCTATCCAGATGAGAACACGTTCTCTTCCGACTAGACCACACTGGAGTCGCTGTATGTCTCAAATTTGGTTCCTTTATTTATAGTTAGTATTTTTGGTGTATTAATTGATTTGTTTTAATTTTTTAATGACTTAAGTAGAGTGATTTAGGGAGTTGGGGGGGAGGTCGGGTTGTGTGTGTAGTGGATTGTACGAGATCGTGGTTTGTTAGTATTTATCTAGTTGTGTTCACGTAGTTGTGCTTGCGAGGGTTGAGCTCTGCTCTTTCGGCCCGCCTCTCAACTGCCAATCAATCAATTATTAATAACTAATAAAAAAAAATTCGACATACACACACACACCCAGGAAGCAGCCCGCAACAGCTGTCTAACGCTCATTTACATATTTACTGCTAAGTAACAGAGGGCATCAGAATGATAGAAACTGCTGATTTCCGTTTGTGCCATCACCGGGGGATCGAATGAGCTAGGATTACGAGTCGGGAGCGACGTCCACTCAGCAATAAAGCCCCCTAGTTTGTGTATTGGTGCAAAAGATAATTTGGGAGGAGTTAAGGGAAAGGAATGACGTTTGGTGGCCTTGAAAGCTCTGGAGGGGAGGGGGGTTGCCAGTTATGAATTAAAATTGTTATTTTTTAAGATAGGATATATATGCAAAAGACGTTGCGGTATATAGTAAGAAAAGTGTTTCTGACTGAAGTTAGGTACTGTGTGATTGACTTGTATGTTAGGAAAAAGAATATTTATTAGAAACTTAGATAATCTTTAGAAATGTTTCTTCTTAAATAGTTGCAAATTATTGTGTGAAAAGCCTATGGTTACCGTACCTTAAACAAACACTCGTGAGCACAATTAGTCCACGGGATTCAGAGAGAGTGAGAATGAACAGCGAAATAGTAACAAAAAATGTGACAATGAGGGGAAACTATGTCATTCAAACGTTAACCATATAAATTACAGTAACACTAACTGAGCGTCTACATACATATTCCTATCAATTTATGTTAACCATTTTAGGGTTGGTTAGGTTCGGTTATATATCTACATTAGTTTTAACTCAAATGAAAAGAACTTAACTCATACATAATGAAATGAACAGTTTTATCATTTCATAAGAAAAAAATTAGAGAAAATATATTAATTCAGGAAAACTTGGCTTATTAGGCAAATCGGGCCTTGCATAGTAGGCTGAGAAGTGCGTTCTTGCTACTAGGTACGACATATATATATATATATATATATATATATATATATATATATATATATATATATATATATATATGTCGTACCTAATAGCCAGAACGCACTTCTCAGCCTACTATTCAAGGCCCGATTTGCCTAATAAGCCAAGTTTTCATGAATTAATCTTTTTTCGTCTACCTAACCTACCTAACCTAACCTAACCTAGCTTTTTTTGGCTACCTAACCTAACCTTACCTATAAATATAGGTTAGGTTAGGTTAGGTAGGGTTGGTTAGGTTCGGTCATATATCTACGTTAATTTTAACTCCAATAAAAAAAAATTGACCTCATACATAGAGAATAGGGTTGCTTTATCATTTCATAAGAAAAAAATTATAGTAAATATATTAATTCAGGAAAACTTGGCTTATTAGGCAAATCGGGCCTTGAATAGTAGGCTGAGAAGTGAGTTCTGGCTACTAGGTACGACATATATATATATATATATATATATATATATATATATATATATATATATATATATATATATATATATATATCTATATATTTTTTTTTTATTTTATTTATTTATTTTTTAAAAATGTTATATTTATAAATATGTATGTATATTTAAATATTGATATATACCTGTGGGTTCAGGAGGCCATCTGTGTCCCCTCAGATGGTCTCCCTTATCACAGTTTGTGTCTATGGATGTGTGTCTGTGTGTGTGTTTATCCCTGTGAGTGTCCGTGTGAGTGTGTGAGAGTCCGGTTGCGTGTGTGTCCGGTTATGCCTGTGGGTCCACGAGGCCATCTGTGTCCCCTCAGATGGTCTCCCTTATCACAGTCTATGGGTGAGTGTGAGTGCCCCTGTGAGTGTTCGGGTGAGGGTGTGTGTGTGTGTGTGAGTGTCCGGGTTTATGTGAGGTTTGGTTCTAGGAAACATCCTTCCCCTTCCCCTCCCCATATCTCCTCCCTTATTCCCACCGTGGGTTCGAATCCCAGGTGATTAGACCTGCCCTAAGTCCATGGATCCAAGGTATCCATCCGTGGGCCCAACGGATTTCACCCCTTCCCCACTTTCCAAGGGCCAGGTCAATTCTAGCTATCCAGGAAACCTGTCGAAACAGAGGCAGCTACAGGAGGGGACACACAAATATTTGTGCCCTGCAGTTACACACCCATTCCGACAGGCTCGATCGCAATCTATCCAGATGAGAACACGTTCTCTTCCGACTAGACCACACTGGAGTCGCTGTATGTCTCAAATTTGGTTCCTTTATTTATAGTTAGTATTTTTGGTGTATTAATTGATTTGTTTTAATTTTTTAATGACTTAAGTAGAGTGATTTAGGGAGTTGGGGGGGAGGTCGGGTTGTGTGTGTAGTGGATTGTACGAGATCGTGGTTTGTTAGTATTTATCTAGTTGTGCTTGCGAGGGTTGAGCTCTGCTCTTTCGGCCCGCCTCTCAACTGCCAATCAATCAATTATTAATAACTAATAAAAAAAAATTCGACATACACACACACACCCAGGAAGCAGCCCGCAACAGCTGTCTAACGCTCATTTACATATTTACTGCTAAGTAACAGAGGGCATCAGAATGATAGAAACTGCTGATTTCCGTTTGTGCCATCACCGGGGGATCGAATGAGCTAGGATTACGAGTCGGGAGCGACGTCCACTCAGCAATAAAGCCCCCTAGTTTGTGTATTGGTGCAAAAGATAATTTGGGAGGAGTTAAGGGAAAGGAATGACGTTTGGTGGCCTTGAAAGCTCTGGAGGGGAGGGGGGTTGCCAGTTATGAATTAAAATTGTTATTTTTTAAGATAGGATATATATGCAAAAGACGTTGCGGTATATAGTAAGAAAAGTGTTTCTGACTGAAGTTAGGTACTGTGTGATTGACTTGTATGTTAGGAAAAAGAATATTTATTAGAAACTTAGATAATCTTTAGAAATGTTTCTTCTTAAATAGTTGCAAATTATTGTGTGAAAAGCCTATGGTTACCGTACCTTAAACAAACACTCGTGAGCACAATTAGTCCACGGGATTCAGAGAGAGTGAGAATGAACAGCGAAATAGTAACAAAAAATGTGACAATGAGGGGAAACTATGTCATTCAAACGTTAACCATATAAATTACAGTAACACTAACTGAGCGTCTACATACATATTCCTATCAATTTATGTTAACCATTTTAGGGTTGGTTAGGTTCGGTTATATATCTACATTAGTTTTAACTCAAATGAAAAGAACTTAACTCATACATAATGAAATGAACAGTTTTATCATTTCATAAGAAAAAAATTAGAGAAAATATATTAATTCAGGAAAACTTGGCTTATTAGGCAAATCGGGCCTTGCATAGTAGGCTGAGAAGTGCGTTCTTGCTACTAGGTACGACATATATATATATATATATATATATATATATATATATATATATATATATATATATATATATATATATATATATATATTTTTATTTTATTTATTTATTTTTTAAAAATGTTATATTTATAAATATGTATGTATATTTAAATATTGATATATACCTGTGGGTTCAGGAGGCCATCTGTGTCCCCTCAGATGGTCTCCCTTATCACAGTTTGTGTCTATGGATGTGTGTCTGTGTGTGTGTTTATCCCTGTGAGTGTCCGTGTGAGTGTGTGAGAGTCCGGTTGCGTGTGTGTCCGGTTATGCCTGTGGGTCCACGAGGCCATCTGTGTCCCCTCAGATGGTCTCCCTTATCACAGTCTATGGGTGAGTGTGAGTGCCCCTGTGAGTGTTCGGGTGAGGGTGTGTGTGTGTGTGTGAGTGTCCGGGTTTATGTGAGGTTTGGTTCTAGGAAACATCCTTCCCCTTCCCCTCCCCATATCTCCTCCCTTATTCCCACCGTGGGTTCGAATCCCAGGTGATTAGACCTGCCCTAAGTCCATGGATCCAAGGTATCCATCCGTGGGCCCAACGGATTTCACCCCTTCCCCACTTTCCAAGGGCCAGGTCAATTCTAGCTATCCAGGAAACCTGTCGAAACAGAGGCAGCTACAGGAGGGGACACACAAATATTTGTGCCCTGCAGTTACACACCCATTCCGACAGGCTCGATCGCAATCTATCCAGATGAGAACACGTTCTCTTCCGACTAGACCACACTGGAGTCGCTGTATGTCTCAAATTTGGTTCCTTTATTTATAGTTAGTATTTTTGGTGTATTAATTGATTTGTTTTAATTTTTTAATGACTTAAGTAGAGTGATTTAGGGAGTTGGGGGGGAGGTCGGGTTGTGTGTGTAGTGGATTGTACGAGATCGTGGTTTGTTAGTATTTATCTAGTTGTGTTCACCTAGTTGTGCTTGCGAGGGTTGAGCTCTGCTCTTTCGGCCCGCCTCTCAACTGCCAATCAATCAATTATTAATAACTAATAAAAAAAAATTCGACATACACACACACACCCAGGAAGCAGCCCGCAACAGCTGTCTAACGCTCATTTACATATTTACTGCTAAGTAACAGAGGGCATCAGAATGATAGAAACTGCTGATTTCCGTTTGTGCCATCACCGGGGGATCGAATGAGCTAGGATTACGAGTCGGGAGCGACGTCCACTCAGCAATAAAGCCCCCTAGTTTGTGTATTGGTGCAAAAGATAATTTGGGAGGAGTTAAGGGAAAGGAATGACGTTTGGTGGCCTTGAAAGCTCTGGAGGGGAGGGGGGTTGCCAGTTATGAATTAAAATTGTTATTTTTTAAGATAGGATATATATGCAAAAGACGTTGCGGTATATAGTAAGAAAAGTGTTTCTGACTGAAGTTAGGTACTGTGTGATTGACTTGTATGTTAGGAAAAAGAATATTTATTAGAAACTTAGATAATCTTTAGAAATGTTTCTTCTTAAATAGTTGCAAATTATTGTGTGAAAAGCCTATGGTTACCGTACCTTAAACAAACACTCGTGAGCACAATTAGTCCACGGGATTCAGAGAGAGTGAGAATGAACAGCGAAATAGTAACAAAAAATGTGACAATGAGGGGAAACTATGTCATTCAAACGTTAACCATATAAATTACAGTAACACTAACTGAGCGTCTACATACATATTCCTATCAATTTATGTTAACCATTTTAGGGTTGGTTAGGTTCGGTTATATATCTACATTAGTTTTAACTCAAATGAAAAGAACTTAACTCATACATAATGAAATGAACAGTTTTATCATTTCATAAGAAAAAAATTAGAGAAAATATATTAATTCAGGAAAACTTGGCTTATTAGGCAAATCGGGCCTTGCATAGTAGGCTGAGAAGTGCGTTCTTGCTACTAGGTACGACATATATATATATATATATATATATATATATATATATATATATATATATATATATATGTCGTACCTAATAGCCAGAACGCACTTCTCAGCCTACTATTCAAGGCCCGATTTGCCTAATAAGCCAAGTTTTCATGAATTAATCTTTTTTCGTCTACCTAACCTACCTAACCTAACCTAACCTAGCTTTTTTTGGCTACCTAACCTAACCTTACCTATAAATATAGGTTAGGTTAGGTTAGGTAGGGTTGGTTAGGTTCGGTCATATATCTACGTTAATTTTAACTCCAATAAAAAAAAATTGACCTCATACATAGAGAATAGGGTTGCTTTATCATTTCATAAGAAAAAAATTATAGTAAATATATTAATTCAGGAAAACTTGGCTTATTAGGCAAATCGGGCCTTGAATAGTAGGCTGAGAAGTGAGTTCTGGCTACTAGGTACGACATATATATATATATATATATATATATATATATATATATATATATATATATATATATATATATATATATATATATATATATTTTTTTTTTTTTTATTTTATTTATTTATTTTTTAAAAATGTTATATTTATAAATATGTATGTATATTTAAATATTGATATATACCTGTGGGTTCAGGAGGCCATCTGTGTCCCCTCAGATGGTCTCCCTTATCACAGTTTGTGTCTATGGATGTGTGTCTGTGTGTGTGTTTATCCCTGTGAGTGTCCGTGTGAGTGTGTGAGAGTCCGGTTGCGTGTGTGTCCGGTTATGCCTGTGGGTCCACGAGGCCATCTGTGTCCCCTCAGATGGTCTCCCTTATCACAGTCTATGGGTGAGTGTGAGTGCCCCTGTGAGTGTTCGGGTGAGGGTGTGTGTGTGTGTGTGAGTGTCCGGGTTTATGTGAGGTTTGGTTCTAGGAAACATCCTTCCCCTTTCCCTCCCCATATCTCCTCCCTTATTCCCACCGTGGGTTCGAATCCCAGGTGATTAGACCTGCCCTAAGTCCATGGATCCAAGGTATCCATCCGTGGGCCCAACGGATTTCACCCCTTCCCCACTTTCCAAGGGCCAGGTCAATTCTAGCTATCCAGGAAACCTGTCGAAACAGAGGCAGCTACAGGAGGGGACACACAAATATTTGTGCCCTGCAGTTACACACCCGTTCCGACAGGCTCGATCGCAATCTATCCAGATGAGAACACGTTCTCTTCCGACTAGACCACACTGGAGTTGCTGTATGTCTCAAATTTGGTTCCTTTATTTATAGTTAGTATTTTTGGTGTATTAATTGATTTGTTTTAATTTTTTAATGACTTAGGTAGAGTGATTTAGGGAGTTGGGGGGGAGGTCGGGTTGTGTGTGTAGTGGATTGTACGAGATCGTGGTTTGTTAGTATTTATCTAGTTGTGTTCACCTAGTTGTGCTTGCGAGGGTTGAGCTCTGCTCTTTCGGCCCGCCTCTCAACTGCCAATCAATCAGTTATTAATAACTAATAAAAAAAAATTCGACATACACACACACACCCAGGAAGCAGCCCGCAACAGCTGTCTAACGCTCATTTACATATTTACTGCTAAGTAACAGAGGGCATCAGAATGATAGAAACTCTGCTGATTTCCGTTTGTGCCATCACCGGGGGATCGAATGAGCTAGGATTACGAGTCGGGAGCGACGTCCACTCAGCAATAAAGCCCCCTAGTTTGTGTATTGGTGCAAAAGATAATTTGGGAGGAGTTAAGGGAAAGGAATGACGTTTGGTGGCCTTGAAAGCTCTGGAGGGGAGGGGGGTTGCCAGTTATGAATTAAAATTGTTATTTTTTAAGATAGGATATATATGCAAAAGACGTTGCGGTATATAGTAAGAAAAGTGTTTCTGACTGAAGTTAGGTACTGTGTGATTGACTTGTATGTTAGGAAAAAGAATATTTATTAGAAACTTAGATAATCTTTAGAAATATTTCTTCTTAAATAGTTGCAAATTATTGTGTGAAAAGCCTATGGTTACCGTACCTTAAACAAACACTCGTGAGCACAATTAGTCCACGGGATTCAGAGAGAGTGAGAATGAACAGCGAAATAGTAACAAAAAATGTGACAATGAGGGGAAACTATGTCATTCAAACGTTAACCATATAAATTACAGTAACACTAACTGAGCGTCTACATACATATTCCTATCAATTTATGTTAACCATTTTAGGGTTGGTTAGGTTCGGTTATATATCTACATTAGTTTTAACTCAAATGAAAAGAACTTAACTCATACATAATGAAATGAACAGTTTTATCATTTCATAAGAAAAAAATTAGAGAAAATATATTAATTCAGGAAAACTTGGCTTATTAGGCAAATCGGGCCTTGCATAGTAGGCTGAGAAGTGCGTTCTTGCTACTAGGTACGACATATATATATATATATATATATATATATATATATATATATATATATATATATATATATATATATTTTTTTTTTTTTTATTTTATTTATTTATTTTTTAAAAATGTTATATTTATAAATATGTATGTATATTTAAATATTGATATATACCTGTGGGTTCAGGAGGCCATCTGTGTCCCCTCAGATGGTCTCCCTTATCACAGTTTGTGTCTATGGATGTGTGTCTGTGTGTGTGTTTATCCCTGTGAGTGTCCGTGTGAGTGTGTGAGAGTCCGGTTGCGTGTGTGTCCGGTTATGCCTGTGGGTCCACGAGGCCATCTGTGTCCCCTCAGATGGTCTCCCTTATCACAGTCTATGGGTGAGTGTGAGTGCCCCTGTGAGTGTTCGGGTGAGGGTGTGTGTGTGTGTGTGAGTGTCCGGGTTTATGTGAGGTTTGGTTCTAGGAAACATCCTTCCCCTTCCCCTCCCCATATCTCCTCCCTTATTCCCACCGTGGGTTCGAATCCCAGGTGATTAGACCTGCCCTAAGTCCATGGATCCAAGGTATCCATCCGTGGGCCCAACGGATTTCACCCCTTCCCCACTTTCCAAGGGCCAGGTCAATTCTAGCTATCCAGGAAACCTGTCGAAACAGAGGCAGCTACAGGAGGGGACACACAAATATTTGTGCCCTGCAGTTACACACCCATTCCGACAGGCTCGATCGCAATCTATCCAGATGAGAACACGTTCTCTTCCGACTAGACCACACTGGAGTCGCTGTATGTCTCAAATTTGGTTCCTTTATTTATAGTTAGTATTTTTGGTGTATTAATTGATTTGTTTTAATTTTTTAATGACTTAAGTAGAGTGATTTAGGGAGTTGGGGGGGAGGTCGGGTTGTGTGTGTAGTGGATTGTACGAGATCGTGGTTTGTTAGTATTTATCTAGTTGTGTTCACCTAGTTGTGCTTGCGAGGGTTGAGCTCTGCTCTTTCGGCCCGCCTCTCAACTGCCAATCAATCAATTATTAATAACTAATAAAAAAAAATTCGACATACACACACACACCCAGGAAGCAGCCCGCAACAGCTGTCTAACGCTCATTTACATATATACTGCTAAGTAACAGAGGGCATCAGAATGATAGAAACTGCTGATTTCCGTTTGTGCCATCACCGGGGGATCGAATGAGCTAGGATTACGAGTCGGGAGCGACGTCCACTCAGCAATAAAGCCCCCTAGTTTGTGTATTGGTGCAAAAGATAATTTGGGAGGAGTTAAGGGAAAGGAATGACGTTTGGTGGCCTTGAAAGCTCTGGAGGGGAGGGGGGTTGCCAGTTATGAATTAAAATTGTTATTTTTTAAGATAGGATATATATGCAAAAGACGTTGCGGTATATAGTAAGAAAAGTGTTTCTGACTGAAGTTAGGTACTGTGTGATTGACTTGTATGTTAGGAAAAAGAATATTTATTAGAAACTTAGATAATCTTTAGAAATGTTTCTTCTTAAATAGTTGCAAATTATTGTGTGAAAAGCCTATGGTTACCGTACCTTAAACAAACACTCGTGAGCACAATTAGTCCACGGGATTCAGAGAGAGTGAGAATGAACAGCGAAATAGTAACAAAAAATGTGACAATGAGGGGAAACTATGTCATTCAAACGTTAACCATATAAATTACAGTAACACTAACTGAGCGTCTACATACATATTCCTATCAATTTATGTTAACCATTTTAGGGTTGGTTAGGTTCGGTTATATATCTACATTAGTTTTAACTCAAATGAAAAGAACTTAACTCATACATAATGAAATGAACAGTTTTATCATTTCATAAGAAAAAAATTAGAGAAAATATATTAATTCAGGAAAACTTGGCTTATTAGGCAAATCGGGCCTTGCATAGTAGGCTGAGAAGTGCGTTCTTGCTACTAGGTACGACATATATATATATATATATATATATATATATATATATATATATATATATATATATATATATATATATATATATTTTTTTTTTTTTTTTTATTTTATTTATTTATTTTTTAAAAATGTTATATTTATAAATATGTATGTATATTTAAATATTGATATATACCTGTGGGTTCAGGAGGCCATCTGTGTCCCCTCAGATGGTCTCCCTTATCACAGTTTGTGTCTATGGATGTGTGTCTGTGTGTGTGTTTATCCCTGTGAGTGTCCGTGTGAGTGTGTGAGAGTCCGGTTGCGTGTGTGTCCGGTTATGCCTGTGGGTCCACGAGGCCATCTGTGTCCCCTCAGATGGTCTCCCTTATCACAGTCTATGGGTGAGTGTGAGTGCCCCTGTGAGTGTTCGGGTGAGGGTGTGTGTGTGTGTGTGAGTGTCCGGGTTTATGTGAGGTTTGGTTCTAGGAAACATCCTTCCCCTTCCCCTCCCCATATCTCCTCCCTTATTCCCACCGTGGGTTCGAATCCCAGGTGATTAGACCTGCCCTAAGTCCATGGATCCAAGGTATCCATCCGTGGGCCCAACGGATTTCACCCCTTCCCCACTTTCCAAGGGCCAGGTCAATTCTAGCTATCCAGGAAACCTGTCGAAACAGAGGCAGCTACAGGAGGGGACACACAAATATTTGTGCCCTGCAGTTACACACCCATTCCGACAGGCTCGATCGCAATCTATCCAGATGAGAACACGTTCTCTTCCGACTAGACCACACTGGAGTCGCTGTATGTCTCAAATTTGGTTCCTTTATTTATAGTTAGTATTTTTGGTGTATTAATTGATTTGTTTTAATTTTTTAATGACTTAAGTAGAGTGATTTAGGGAGTTGGGGGGGAGGTCGGGTTGTGTGTGTAGTGGATTGTACGAGATCGTGGTTTGTTAGTATTTATCTAGTTGTGTTCACCTAGTTGTGCTTGCGAGGGTTGAGCTCTGCTCTTTCGGCCCGCCTCTCAACTGCCAATCAATCAATTATTAATAACTAATAAAAAAAAATTCGACATACACACACACACCCAGGAAGCAGCCCGCAACAGCTGTCTAACGCTCATTTACATATTTACTGCTAAGTAACAGAGGGCATCAGAATGATAGAAACTCTGCTGATTTCCGTTTGTGCCATCACCGGGGGATCGAATGAGCTAGGATTACGAGTCGGGAGCGACGTCCACTCAGCAATAAAGCCCCCTAGTTTGTGTATTGGTGCAAAAGATAATTTGGGAGGAGTTAAGGGAAAGGAATGACGTTTGGTGGCCTTGAAAGCTCTGGAGGGGAGGGGGGTTGCCAGTTATGAATTAAAATTGTTATTTTTTAAGATAGGATATATATGCAAAAGACGTTGCGGTATATAGTAAGAAAAGTGTTTCTGACTGAAGTTAGGTACTGTGTGATTGACTTGTATGTTAGGAAAAAGAATATTTATTAGAAACTTAGATAATCTTTAGAAATGTTTCTTCTTAAATAGTTGCAAATTATTGTGTGAAAAGCCTATGGTTACCGTACCTTAAACAAACACTCGTGAGCACAATTAGTCCACGGGATTCAGAGAGAGTGAGAATGAACAGCGAAATAGTAACAAAAAATGTGACAATGAGGGGAAACTATGTCATTCAAACGTTAACCATATAAATTACAGTAACACTAACTGAGCGTCTACATACATATTCCTATCAATTTATGTTAACCATTTTAGGGTTGGTTAGGTTCGGTTATATATCTACATTAGTTTTAACTCAAATGAAAAGAACTTAACTCATACATAATGAAATGAACAGTTTTATCATTTCATAAGAAAAAAATTAGAGAAAATATATTAATTCAGGAAAACTTGGCTTATTAGGCAAATCGGGCCTTGCATAGTAGGCTGAGAAGTGCGTTCTTGCTACTAGGTACGACATATATATATATATATATATATATATATATATATATATATATATATATATATATATATATATATATATATATATATATATATATATATTTTTTTTTTTTATTTTATTTATTTATTTTTTAAAAATGTTATATTTATAAATATGTATGTATATTTAAATATTGATATATACCTGTGGGTTCAGGAGGCCATCTGTGTCCCCTCAGATGGTCTCCCTTATCACAGTTTGTGTCTATGGATGTGTGTCTGTGTGTGTGTTTATCCCTGTGAGTGTCCGTGTGAGTGTGTGAGAGTCCGGTTGCGTGTGTGTCCGGTTATGCCTGTGGGTCCACGAGGCCATCTGTGTCCCCTCAGATGGTCTCCCTTATCACAGTCTATGGGTGAGTGTGAGTGCCCCTGTGAGTGTTCGGGTGAGGGTGTGTGTGTGTGTGTGAGTGTCCGGGTTTATGTGAGGTTTGGTTCTAGGAAACATCCTTCCCCTTCCCCTCCCCATATCTCCTCCCTTATTCCCACCGTGGGTTCGAATCCCAGGTGATTAGACCTGCCCTAAGTCCATGGATCCAAGGTATCCATCCGTGGGCCCAACGGATTTCACCCCTTCCCCACTTTCCAAGGGCCAGGTCAATTCTAGCTATCCAGGAAACCTGTCGAAACAGAGGCAGCTACAGGAGGGGACACACAAATATTTGTGCCCTGCAGTTACACACCCATTCCGACAGGCTCGATCGCAATCTATCCAGATGAGAACACGTTCTCTTCCGACTAGACCACACTGGAGTCGCTGTATGTCTCAAATTTGGTTCCTTTATTTATAGTTAGTATTTTTGGTGTATTAATTGATTTGTTTTAATTTTTTAATGACTTAAGTAGAGTGATTTAGGGAGTTGGGGGGGAGGTCGGGTTGTGTGTGTAGTGGATTGTACGAGATCGTGGTTTGTTAGTATTTATCTAGTTGTGTTCACCTAGTTGTGCTTGCGAGGGTTGAGCTCTGCTCTTTCGGCCCGCCTCTCAACTGCCAATCAATCAATTATTAATAACTAATAAAAAAAAATTCGACATACACACACACACCCAGGAAGCAGCCCGCAACAGCTGTCTAACGCTCATTTACATATTTACTGCTAAGTAACAGAGGGCATCAGAATGATAGAAACTCTGCTGATTTCCGTTTGTGCCATCACCGGGGGATCGAATGAGCTAGGATTACGAGTCGGGAGCGACGTCCACTCAGCAATAAAGCCCCCTAGTTTGTGTATTGGTGCAAAAGATAATTTGGGAGGAGTTAAGGGAAAGGAATGACGTTTGGTGGCCTTGAAAGCTCTGGAGGGGAGGGGGGTTGCCAGTTATGAATTAAAATTGTTATTTTTTAAGATAGGATATATATGCAAAAGACGTTGCGGTATATAGTAAGAAAAGTGTTTCTGACTGAAGTTAGGTACTGTGTGATTGACTTGTATGTTAGGAAAAAGAATATTTATTAGAAACTTAGATAATCTTTAGAAATGTTTCTTCTTAAATAGTTGCAAATTATTGTGTGAAAAGCCTATGGTTACCGTACCTTAAACAAACACTCGTGAGCACAATTAGTCCACGGGATTCAGAGAGAGTGAGAATGAACAGCGAAATAGTAACAAAAAATGTGACAATGAGGGGAAACTATGTCATTCAAACGTTAACCATATAAATTACAGTAACACTAACTGAGCGTCTACATACATATTCCTATCAATTTATGTTAACCATTTTAGGGTTGGTTAGGTTCGGTTATATATCTACATTAGTTTTAACTCAAATGAAAAGAACTTAACTCATACATAATGAAATGAACAGTTTTATCATTTCATAAGAAAAAAATTAGAGAAAATATATTAATTCAGGAAAACTTGGCTTATTAGGCAAATCGGGCCTTGCATAGTAGGCTGAGAAGTGCGTTCTTGCTACTAGGTACGACATATAT
The DNA here is from genome assembly GCF_040958095.1 of Procambarus clarkii. NCBI lineage: Eukaryota > Metazoa > Arthropoda > Malacostraca > Decapoda > Cambaridae > Procambarus > Procambarus clarkii. The sequence continues at coordinate 7,750 of NW_027190430.1, read as the reverse complement.
ATATATATATATATATATATATATATATATATATATATATATATATATATATATATATATATATATATATATATATATATTTTTTTTTTATTTTATTTATTTATTTTTTAAAAATGTTATATTTATAAATATGTATGTATATTTAAATATTGATATATACCTGTGGGTTCAGGAGGCCATCTGTGTCCCCTCAGATGGTCTCCCTTATCACAGTTTGTGTCTATGGATGTGTGTCTGTGTGTGTGTTTATCCCTGTGAGTGTCCGTGTGAGTGTGTGAGAGTCCGGTTGCGTGTGTGTCCGGTTATGCCTGTGGGTCCACGAGGCCATCTGTGTCCCCTCAGATGGTCTCCCTTATCACAGTCTATGGGTGAGTGTGAGTGCCCCTGTGAGTGTTCGGGTGAGGGTGTGTGTGTGTGTGTGAGTGTCCGGGTTTATGTGAGGTTTGGTTCTAGGAAACATCCTTCCCCTTCCCCTCCCCATATCTCCTCCCTTATTCCCACCGTGGGTTCGAATCCCAGGTGATTAGACCTGCCCTAAGTCCATGGATCCAAGGTATCCATCCGTGGGCCCAACGGATTTCACCCCTTCCCCACTTTCCAAGGGCCAGGTCAATTCTAGCTATCCAGGAAACCTGTCGAAACAGAGGCAGCTACAGGAGGGGACACACAAATATTTGTGCCCTGCAGTTACACACCCATTCCGACAGGCTCGATCGCAATCTATCCAGATGAGAACACGTTCTCTTCCGACTAGACCACACTGGAGTCGCTGTATGTCTCAAATTTGGTTCCTTTATTTATAGTTAGTATTTTTGGTGTATTAATTGATTTGTTTTAATTTTTTAATGACTTAAGTAGAGTGATTTAGGGAGTTGGGGGGGAGGTCGGGTTGTGTGTGTAGTGGATTGTACGAGATCGTGGTTTGTTAGTATTTATCTAGTTGTGTTCACCTAGTTGTGCTTGCGAGGGTTGAGCTCTGCTCTTTCGGCCCGCCTCTCAACTGCCAATCAATCAATTATTAATAACTAATAAAAAAAAATTCGACATACACACACACACCCAGGAAGCAGCCCGCAACAGCTGTCTAACGCTCATTTACATATTTACTGCTAAGTAACAGAGGGCATCAGAATGATAGAAACTGCTGATTTCCGTTTGTGCCATCACCGGGGGATCGAATGAGCTAGGATTACGAGTCGGGAGCGACGTCCACTCAGCAATAAAGCCCCCTAGTTTGTGTATTGGTGCAAAAGATAATTTGGGAGGAGTTAAGGGAAAGGAATGACGTTTGGTGGCCTTGAAAGCTCTGGAGGGGAGGGGGGTTGCCAGTTATGAATTAAAATTGTTATTTTTTAAGATAGGATATATATGCAAAAGACGTTGCGGTATATAGTAAGAAAAGTGTTTCTGACTGAAGTTAGGTACTGTGTGATTGACTTGTATGTTAGGAAAAAGAATATTTATTAGAAACTTAGATAATCTTTAGAAATGTTTCTTCTTAAATAGTTGCAAATTATTGTGTGAAAAGCCTATGGTTACCGTACCTTAAACAAACACTCGTGAGCACAATTAGTCCACGGGATTCAGAGAGAGTGAGAATGAACAGCGAAATAGTAACAAAAAATGTGACAATGAGGGGAAACTATGTCATTCAAACGTTAACCATATAAATTACAGTAACACTAACTGAGCGTCTACATACATATTCCTATCAATTTATGTTAACCATTTTAGGGTTGGTTAGGTTCGGTTATATATCTACATTAGTTTTAACTCAAATGAAAAGAACTTAACTCATACATAATGAAATGAACAGTTTTATCATTTCATAAGAAAAAAATTAGAGAAAATATATTAATTCAGGAAAACTTGGCTTATTAGGCAAATCGGGCCTTGCATAGTAGGCTGAGAAGTGCGTTCTTGCTACTAGGTACGACATATATATATATATATATATATATATATATATATATATATATATATATATATATATATATATATTTTTTTTTTTATTTTATTTATTTATTTTTTAAAAATGTTATATTTATAAATATGTATGTATATTTAAATATTGATATATACCTGTGGGTTCAGGAGGCCATCTGTGTCCCCTCAGATGGTCTCCCTTATCACAGTTTGTGTCTATGGATGTGTGTCTGTGTGTGTGTTTATCCCTGTGAGTGTCCGTGTGAGTGTGTGAGAGTCCGGTTGCGTGTGTGTCCGGTTATGCCTGTGGGTCCACGAGGCCATCTGTGTCCCCTCAGATGGTCTCCCTTATCACAGTCTATGGGTGAGTGTGAGTGCCCCTGTGAGTGTTCGGGTGAGGGTGTGTGTGTGTGTGTGAGTGTCCGGGTTTATGTGAGGTTTGGTTCTAGGAAACATCCTTCCCCTTCCCCTCCCCATATCTCCTCCCTTATTCCCACCGTGGGTTCGAATCCCAGGTGATTAGACCTGCCCTAAGTCCATGGATCCAAGGTATCCATCCGTGGGCCCAACGGATTTCACCCCTTCCCCACTTTCCAAGGGCCAGGTCAATTCTAGCTATCCAGGAAACCTGTCGAAACAGAGGCAGCTACAGGAGGGGACACACAAATATTTGTGCCCTGCAGTTACACACCCATTCCGACAGGCTCGATCGCAATCTATCCAGATGAGAACACGTTCTCTTCCGACTAGACCACACTGGAGTCGCTGTATGTCTCAAATTTGGTTCCTTTATTTATAGTTAGTATTTTTGGTGTATTAATTGATTTGTTTTAATTTTTTAATGACTTAAGTAGAGTGATTTAGGGAGTTGGGGGGGAGGTCGGGTTGTGTGTGTAGTGGATTGTACGAGATCGTGGTTTGTTAGTATTTATCTAGTTGTGTTCACCTAGTTGTGCTTGCGAGGGTTGAGCTCTGCTCTTTCGGCCCGCCTCTCAACTGCCAATCAATCAATTATTAATAACTAATAAAAAAAAATTCGACATACACACACACACCCAGGAAGCAGCCCGCAACAGCTGTCTAACGCTCATTTACATATTTACTGCTAAGTAACAGAGGGCATCAGAATGATAGAAACTCTGCTGATTTCCGTTTGTGCCATCACCGGGGATCGAATGAGCTAGGATTACGAGTCGGGAGCGACGTCCACTCAGCAATAAAGCCCCCTAGTTTGTGTATTGGTGCAAAAGATAATTTGGGAGGAGTTAAGGGAAAGGAATGACGTTTGGTGGCCTTGAAAGCTCTGGAGGGGAGGGGGGTTGCCAGTTATGAATTAAAATTGTTATTTTTTAAGATAGGATATATATGCAAAAGACGTTGCGGTATATAGTAAGAAAAGTGTTTCTGACTGAAGTTAGGTACTGTGTGATTGACTTGTATGTTAGGAAAAAGAATATTTATTAGAAACTTAGATAATCTTTAGAAATGTTTCTTCTTAAATAGTTGCAAATTATTGTGTGAAAAGCCTATGGTTACCGTACCTTAAACAAACACTAGTGAGCACAATTAGTCCACGGGATTCAGAGAGAGTGAGAATGAACAGCGAAATAGTAACAAAAAATGTGACAATGAGGGGAAACTATGTCATTCAAACGTTAACCATATAAATTACAGTAACACTAACTGAGCGTCTACATACATATTCCTATCAATTTATGTTAACCATTTTAGGGTTGGTTAGATTCGGTTATATATCTACATTAGTTTTAACTCAAATGAAAAGAACTTAACTCATACATAATGAAATGAACAGTTTTATCATTTCATAACAAAAAAATTAGAGAAAATATATTAATTCAGGAAAACTTGGCTTATTAGGCAAATCGGGCCTTGCATAGTAGGCTGAGAAGTGCGTTCTTGCTACTAGGTACGGCATATATATATATATATATATATATATATATATATATATATATATATATATATATATATATATATATATATATATATATATATATATATATTTTTTTTTTTATTTTATTTTTTTTTTTTAAATGTTATATTTATAAATATGTATGTATATTTAAATATTGATATATACCTGTGGGTTCAGGAGGCCATCTGTGTCCCTCAGATGGTCTCCCTTATCACAGTTTGTGTCTATGGATGTGTGTCTGTGTGTGTGTTTATCCCTGTGAGTGTCCGTGTGAGTGTGTGAGAGTCCGGTTGCGTGTGTGTCCGGTTATGCCTGTGGGTCCACGAGGCCATCTGTGTCCCCTCAGATGGTCTCCCTTATCACAGTCTATGGGTGTGTGTGAGTGTGAGTGCCCCTGTGAGTGTTCGGGTGAGGGTGTGTGTGTGTGTGTGAGTGTCCGGGTTTATGTGAGGTTTGGTTCTAGGAAACATCCTTCCCCTTCCCCTCCCCATATCTCCTCCCTTATTCCCACCGTGGGTTCGAATCCCAGGTGATTAGACCTGCCCTAAGTCCATGGATCCAAGGTATCCATCCGTGGGCCCAACGGATTTCACCCCTTCCCCACTTTCCAAGGGCCAGGTCAATTCTAGCTATCCAGGAAACCTGTCGAAACAGAGGCAGCTACAGGAGGGGACACACAAATATTTGTGCCCTGCAGTTACACACCCGTTCCGACAGGCTCGATCGCAATCTATCCAGATGAGAACACGTTCTCTTCCGACTAGACCACACTGGAGTTGCTGTATGTCTCAAATTTGGTTCCTTTATTTATAGTTAGTATTTTTGGTGTATTAATTGATTTGTTTTAATTTTTTAATGACTTAGGTAGAGTGATTTAGGGAGTTGGGGGGGAGGTCGGGTTGTGTGTGTAGTGGATTGTACGAGATCGTGGTTTGTTAGTATTTATCTAGTTGTGTTCACCTAGTTGTGCTTGCGAGGGTTGAGCTCTGCTCTTTCGGCCCGCCTCTCAACTGCCAATCAATCAATTATTAATAACTAATAAAAAAAAATTCGACATACACACACACACCCAGGAAGCAGCCCGCAACAGCTGTCTAACGCTCATTTACATATTTACTGCTAAGTAACAGAGGGCATCAGAATGATAGAAACTCTGCTGATTTCCGTTTGTGCCATCACCGGGGGATCGAATGAGCTAGGATTACGAGTCGGGAGCGACGTCCACTCAGCAATAAAGCCCCCTAGTTTGTGTATTGGTGCAAAAGATAATTTGGGAGGAGTTAAGGGAAAGGAATGACGTTTGGTGGCCTTGAAAGCTCTGGAGGGGAGGGGGGTTGCCAGTTATGAATTAAAATTGTTATTTTTTAAGATAGGATATATATGCAAAAGACGTTGCGGAATATAGTAAGAAAAGTGTTTCTGACTGAAGTTAGGTACTGTGTGATTGACTTGTATGTTAGGAAAAAGAATATTTATTAGAAACTTAGATAATCTTTAGAAATGTTTCTTCTTAAATAGTTGCAAATTATTGTGTGAAAAGCCTATGGTTACCGTACCTTAAACAAACACTCGTGAGCACAATTAGTCCACGGGATTCAGAGAGAGTGAGAATGAACAGCGAAATTGTAACAAAAAATGTGACAATGAGGGGAAACTATGTCATTCAAACGTTAACTATATAAATTACAGTAACACTAACTGAGCGTCTACATACATATTCCTATCAATTTATGTTAACCATTTTAGGGTTGGTTAGGTTCGGTTATATATCTACATTAGTTTTAACTCAAATGAAAAGAACTTAACTCATACATAATGAAATGAACAGTTTTATCATTTCATAAGAAAAAAATTAGAGAAAATATATTAATTCAGGAAAACTTGGGCTTATTAGGCAAATCGGGCCTTGCATAGTAGGCTGAGAAGTGCGTTCTTGCTACTAGGTACGGCATATATATATATATATATATATATATATATCTATATATATATATATATATATATATATATATATATATTATATATATATATATATTATATATATATATATATATATATTTTTTTTTTTATTTTATTTATTTATTTTTTAAAAATGTTATATTTATAAATATGTATGTATATTTAAATATTGATATATACCTGTGGGTTCAGGAGGCCATCTGTGTCCCCTCAGATGGTCTCCCTTATCACAGTTTGTGTCTATGGATGTGTGTCTGTGTGTGTGTTTATCCCTGTGAGTGTCCGTGTGAGTGTGTGAGAGTCCGGTTGCGTGTGTGTCCGGTTATGCCTGTGGGTCCACGAGGCCATCTGTGTCCCCTCAGATGGTCTCCCTTATCACAGTCTATGGGTGTGTGTGAGTGTGAGTGCCCCTGTGAGTGTTCGGGTGAGGGTGTGTGTGTGTGTGTGAGTGTCCGGGTTTATGAGAGGTTTGGTTCTAGGAAACATCCTTCCCCTTCCCCTCCCCATATCTCCTCCCTTATTCCCACCGTGGGTTCGAATCCCAGGTGATTAGACCTGCCCTAAGTCCATGGATCCAAGGTATCCATCCGTGGGTCCAACGGATTTCACCCCTTCCCCACTTTCCAAGGGCCAGGTCAATTCTAGCTATCCAGGAAACCTGTCGAAACAGAGGCAGCTACAGGAGGGGACACACAAATATTTGTGCCCTGCAGTTACACACCCGTTCCGACAGGCTCGATCGCAATCTATCCAGATGAGAACACGTTCTCTTCCGACTAGACCACACTGGAGTCGCTGTATGTCTCAAATTTGGTTCCTTTAATTATAGTTAGTATTTTTGGTGTATTAATTGATTTGTTTTAATTTTTTAATGACTTAGGTAGAGTGATTTAGGGAGTTGGGGGGGAGGTCGGGTTGTGTGTGTAGTGGATTGTACGAGATCGTGGTTTGTTAGTATTTATCTAGTTGTGTTCACCTAGTTGTGCTTGCGAGGGTTGAGCTCTGCTCTTTCGGCCCGCCTCTCAACTGCCAATCAATCAATTATTAATAACTAATAAAAAAAAATTCGACATACACACACACACCCAGGAAGCAGCCCGCAACAGCTGTCTAACGCTCATTTACATATTTACTGCTAAGTAACAGAGGGCATCAGAATGATAGAAACTCTGCTGATTTCCGTTTGTGCCATCACCGGGGGATCGAATGAGCTAGGATTACGAGTCGGGAGCGACGTCCACTCAGCAATAAAGCCCCCTAGTTTGTGTATTGGTGCAAAAGATAATTTGGGAGGAGTTAAGGGAAAGGAATGACGTTTGGTGCCTTGAAAGCTCTGGAGGGGAGGGGGGTTGCCAGTTATGAATTAAAATTGTTATTTTTAAGATAGGATATATATGCAAAAGACGTTGCGGTATATAGTAAGAAAAGTGTTTCTGACTGAAGTTAGGTACTGTGTGATTGACTTGTATGTTAGGAAAAAGAATATTTATTAGAAACTTAGATAATCTTTAGAAATGTTTCTTCTTAATAGTTGCAAATTATTGTGTGAAAAGCCTATGGTTACCGTACCTTAAACAAACACTCGTGAGCACAATTAGTCCACGGGATTCAGAGAGAGTGAGAATGAACAGCGAAATAGTAACAAAAAATGTGACAATGAGGGGAAACTATGTCATTCAAACGTTAACCATGTAAATTACAGTAACACTAACTGAGCGTCTACATACATATTCCTATCAATTTATGTTAACCATTTTAGGGTTGGTTAGGTTCGGTTATATATCTACATTAGTTTTAACTCAAATGAAAAGAACTTAACTCATACATAATGAAATGAACAGTTTTATCATTTCATAAGAAAAAAATTAGAGAAAATATATTAATTCAGGAAAACTTGGCTTATTAGGCAAATCGGGCCTTGCATAGTAG